>NW_027142055.1:0-245332 GCF_036365525.1 Heterodontus francisci
GGAATAAGATAAAAACCCCGGGGAGGAGAGAGTGGAATAAATAAAACCCCGGGGAGGAGAGAGTGGAATAAATAAAACCCCGGGGAGGACGAGAGTGGAATAAATAAAACCCCGGGGAGGAGAGAGTGGAATAAATAAAACCCGGGGAGGAGAGAGTGGAATAAATAAAACCCCGGGGAGGAGAGAGTGGAATAAATAAAACCCCGGGGAGGAGAGAGTGGAATAAATAAAACCCCGGGGGAGGAGAGAGTGGAATAAATAAAACCCCGGGGAGGAGAGAGTGGAATAAATAAAACCCCGGGGGAGGAGAGAGTGGAATAAATAAAACCCCGGGGAGGAGAGAGTGGAATAAATAAAACCCCGGGGAGGAGAGAGTGGAATAAATAAAACCCCGGGGAGGAGAGAGTGGAATAAATAAAACCCCGGGGAGGAGAGAGTGGAATAAATAAAACCCCGGGGAGGAGAGAGTGGAATAAATAAAACCCCGGGGAGGAGAGAGTGGAATAAATAAAACCCCGGGGAGGAGAGAGTGGAATAAATAAAACCCGGGGAGGAGAGAGTGGAATAAATAAAACCCCGGGGAGGAGAGAGTGGAATAAATAAAACCCCGGGGAGGAGAGAGTGGAATAAATAAAACCCCGGGGAGGAGAGAGTGGAATAAATAAAACCCCGGGGAGGAGAGAGTGGAATAAAGAAAACCCCGGGGAGGAGAGAGTGGAATAAATAAAACCCCGGGGAGGAGAGAGTGGAATAAATAAAACCCCGGGGAGGAGAGAGTGGAATAAATAAAACCCCGGGGAGGAGAGAGTGGAATAAATAAAACCCCGGGGAGGAGAGAGTGGAATAAATAAAACCCCGGGGAGGAGAGAGTGGAATAAATAAAACCCCGGGGAGGAGAGAGTGGAATAAATAAAACCCCGGGGAGGAGAGAGTGGAATAAATAAAACCCCGGGGAGGAGAGAGTGGAATAAATAAAACCCCGGGAGGAGAGAGTGGAATAAATAAAACCCCGGGGAGGAGAGAGTGGAATAAATAAAACCCGGGGAGGAGAGAGTGGAATAAATAAAACCCCGGGGAGGAGAGAGTGGAATAAATAAAACCCCGGGGAGGAGAGAGTGGAATAAATAAAACCCCGGGGAGGAGAGAGTGGAATAAATAAAACCCCGGGGAGGAGAGAGTGGAATAAATAAAACCCCGGGGAGGAGAGAGTGGAATAAATAAAACCCCGGGGAGGAGAGAGTGGAATAAATAAAACCCCGGGGAGGAGAGAGTGGAATAAATAAAACCCCGGGGAGGAGAGAGTGGAATAAATAAAACCCCGGGGAGGAGAGAGTGAATAAATAAAACCCCGGGAGGAGAGAGTGGAATAAATAAAACCCGGGGAGGAGAGAGTGGAATAAATAAAACCCCGGGGAGGAGAGAGTGGAATAAATAAAACCCCGGGGAGGAGAGAGTGGAATAAATAAAACCCCGGGGAGGAGAGAGTGGAATAAATAAAACCCCGGGGAGGAGAGAGTGGAATAAATAAAACCCCGGGGAGGAGAGAGTGGAATAAATAAAACCCCGGGGAGGAGAGAGTGGAATAAATAAAACCCCGGGGAGGAGAGAGTGGAATAAATAAAACCCCGGGGAGGAGAGAGT
Source organism: Heterodontus francisci (assembly GCF_036365525.1). NCBI lineage: Eukaryota > Metazoa > Chordata > Chondrichthyes > Heterodontiformes > Heterodontidae > Heterodontus > Heterodontus francisci. Next base: position 1,642 of record NW_027142055.1, read on the forward strand.
GGAATAAATAAAACCCCGGGGAGGAGAGAGTGAATAAATAAAACCCCGGGGAGGAGAGAGTGGAATAAATAAAACCCCGGGGAGGAGAGAGTGGAATAAATAAAACCCCGGGGAGGAGAGAGTGGAATAAATAAAACCCCGGGGAGGAGAGAGTGGAATAAATAAAACCCCGGGGAGGAGAGAGTGGAATAAATAAAACCCCGGGGAGGAGAGAGTGGAATAAATAAAACCCCGGGGAGGAGAGAGTGGAATAAATAAAACCCCGGGGAGGAGAGAGTGGAATAAATAAAACCCCGGGGAGGAGAGAGTGGAATAAATAAAACCCGGGGAGGAGAGAGTGGAATAAATAAAACCCCGGGGAGGAGAGAGTGGAATAAATAAAACCCCGGGGAGGAGAGAGTGGAATAAATAAAACCCCGGGGAGGAGAGAGTGGAATAAATAAAACCCCGGGGAGGAGAGAGTGGAATAAATAAAACCCCGGGGAGGAGAGAGTGGAATAAATAAAACCCCGGGGAGGAGAGAGTGGAATAAATAAAACCCCGGGGAGGAGAGAGTGGAATAAATAAAACCCCGGGGAGGAGAGAGTGGAATAAATAAAACCCCGGGGAGGAGAGAGTGGAATAAATAAAACCCCGGGAGGAGAGAGTGGAATAAATAAAACCCCGGGGAGGAGAGAGTGGAATAAATAAAACCCCGGGGAGGAGAGAGTGGAATAAATAAAACCCCGGGGAGGAGAGAGTGGAATAAATAAAACCCCGGGAGGAGAGAGTGGAATAAATAAAACCCCGGGGAGGAGAGAGTGGAATAAATAAAACCCCGGGGAGGAGAGAGTGGAATAAATAAAACCCCGGGGAGGAGAGAGTGGAATAAATAAAACCCCGGGGAGGAGAGAGTGGAATAAATAAAACCCCGGGGAGGAGAGAGTGGAATAAATAAAACCCCGGGGAGGAGAGAGTGGAATAATAAAACCCCGGGGAGGAGAGAGTGGAATAAATAAACCCCCGGGGAGGAGAGAGTGGAATAAATAAAACCCCGGGGAGGAGAGAGTGGAATAAATAAAACCCCGGGGAGGAGAGAGTGGAATAAATAAAACCCCGGGGAGGAGAGAGTGGAATAAATAAAACCCCGGGGAGGAGAGAGTGGAATAAATAAAACCCCGGGGAGGAGAGAGTGGAATAAATAAAACCCCGGGGAGGAGAGAGTGGAATAAATAAAACCCCGGGGAGGAGAGAGTGGAATAAATAAACCCCGGGGAGGAGAGAGTGGAATAAATAAACCCCGGGGAGGAGAGAGTGGAATAAATAAAACCCCGGGAGGAGAGAGTGGAATAAATAAAACCCCGGGGAGGAGAGACGTGGAATAAATAAAACCCCGGGGAGGAGAGAGTGGAATAAATAAAACCCCGGGGAGGAGAGAGTGGAATAAATAAAACCCCGGGGAGGAGAGAGTGGAATAAATAAAACCCCGGGGAGGAGAGAGTGGAATAAATAAAACCCCGGGGAGGAGAGAGTGGAATAAATAAAACCCCGGGGAGGAGAGAGTGGAATAAATAAAACCCCGGGGAGGAGAGAGTGGAATAAATAAAACCCCGGGGAGGAGAGAGTGGAATAAATAAAACCCCGGGGAGGAGAGACTGGAATAAATAAAACCCGGGGAGGAGAGAGTGGAATAAATAAAACCCCGGGGAGGAGAGAGTGGAATAAATAAAACCCCGGGGAGGAGAGAGTGGAATAAATAAAACCCCGGGGAGGAGAGAGTGGAATAAATAAAACCCCGGGGAGGAGAGAGTGGAATAAATAAAACCCCGGGGGAGGAGAGACGTGGAATAAATAAAACCCCGGGGAGGAGAGAGTGGAATAAATAAAACCCCGGGGAGGAGAGAGTGGAATAAATAAAACCCCGGGGAGGAGAGAGTGGAATAAATAAAACCCCGGGGAGGAGAGAGTGGAATAAATAAAACCCCGGGGAGGAGAGAGTGGAATAAATAAAACCCCGGGAGGAGAGAGTGGAATAAATAAAACCCCGGGGAGGAGAGAGTGGAATAAATAAAACCCCGGGGAGGAGAGAGTGGAATAAATAAAACCCCGGGGAGGAGAGAGTGGAATAAATAAAACCCCGGGGAGGAGAGAGTGGAATAAATAAAACCCCGGGGAGGAGAGAGTGGAATAAATAAAACCCCGGGGAGGAGAGAGTGGAATAAATAAAACCCCGGGGAGGAGAGAGTGGAATAAATAAAACCCCGGGGAGGAGAGAGTGGAATAAATAAAACCCCGGGGAGGAGAGAGTGGAATAAATAAAACCCCGGGGAGGAGAGAGTGGAATAAATAAAACCCCGGGGAGGAGAGAGTGGAATAAATAAAACCCCGGGGAGGAGAGAGTGGAATAAATAAAACCCCGGGGAGGAGAGAGTGGAATAAATAAAACCCCGGGAGGAGAGAGTGGAATAAATAAAACCCCGGGGAGGAGAGAGTGGAATAAATAAAACCCCGGGGAGGAGAGAGTGGAATAAATAAACCCCGGGGAGGAGAGAGTGGAATAAATAAAACCCCGGGGAGGAGAGAGTGGAATAAATAAAACCCCGGGGAGGAGAGAGTGGAATAAATAAACCCCGGGGAGGAGAGAGTGGAATAAATAAAACCCCGGGGAGGAGAGAGTGGAATAAATAAAACCCCGGGAGGAGAGAGTGGAATAAATAAAACCCCGGGGAGGAGAGAGTGGAATAAATAAAACCCCGGGGAGGAGAGACTGGAATAAATAAAACCCCGGGGAGGAGAGAGTGGAATAAATAAAACCCCGGGGAGGAGAGAGTGGAATAAATAAAACCCCGGGGAGGAGAGAGTGGAATAAATAAAACCCCGGGGAGGAGAGAGTGGAATAAATAAAACCCCGGGGAGGAGAGAGTGGAATAAATAAAACCCCGGGGAGGAGAGAGTGGAATAAATAAAACCCCGGGGAGGAGAGAGTGGAATAAATAAAACCCGGGGAGGAGAGAGTGGAATAAATAAAACCCCGGGGAGGAGAGAGTGGAATAAATAAAACCCCGGGGAGGAGAGAGTGGAATAAATAAAACCCCGGGGAGGAGAGAGTGGAATAAATAAAACCCCGGGGAGGAGAGACTGGAATAAATAAAACCCCGGGGAGGAGAGAGTGGAATAAATAAAACCCCGGGGAGGAGAGACTGGAATAAATAAAACCCCGGGGAGGAGAGACTGGAATAAATAAAACCCCGGGGAGGAGAGAGTGGAATAAATAAAACCCCGGGGAGGAGAGACTGGAATAAATAAAACCCCGGGGAGGAGAGACTGGAATAAATAAAACCCCGGGGAGGAGAGAGTGGAATAAATAAAACCCCGGGGAGGAGAGACTGGAATAAATAAAACCCCGGGGAGGAGAGAGTGGAATAAATAAAACCCCGGGGAGGAGAGAGTGGAATAAATAAAACCCCGGGGAGGAGAGAGTGGAATAAATAAAACCCCGGGGAGGAGAGAGTGGAATAAATAAAACCCCGGGGAGGAGAGAGCTGGAATAAATAAAACCCCGGGGAGGAGAGAGTGGAATAAATAAAACCCCGGGGAGGAGAGAGTGGAATAAATAAAACCCCGGGGAGGAGAGAGTGGAATAAATAAAACCCCGGGGAGGAGAGAGTGGAATAAATAAAACCCCGGGGAGGAGAGAGTGGAATAAATAAAACCCCGGGGAGGAGAGAGTGGAATAAATAAAACCCCGGGAGGAGAGAGTGGAATAAATAAAACCCCGGGGAGGAGAGAGTGGAATAAATAAAACCCCGGGGAGGAGAGAGTGGAATAAATAAAACCCCGGGGAGGAGAGAGTGGAATAAATAAAACCCCGGGGAGGAGAGAGTGGAATAAATAAAACCCCGGGGAGGAGAGAGTGGAATAAATAAAACCCCGGGGAGGAGAGAGTGGAATAAATAAAACCCCGGGGAGGAGAGAGTGGAATAAATAAAACCCCTGGAGGAGAGAGTGGAATAAATAAAACCCCGGGGAGGAGAGAGTGGAATAAATAAAACCCCGGGGAGGAGAGAGTGGAATAAATAAAACCCCGGGGAGGAGAGAGTGGAATAAATAAAACCCCGGGGAGGAGAGAGTGGAATAAATAAAACCCCGGGGAGGAGAGAGTGGAATAAATAAAACCCCGGGGAGGAGAGAGTGGAATAAATAAAACCCCGGGGAGGAGAGAGTGGAATAAATAAAACCCCTGGGAGGAGAGAGTGGAATAAATAAAACCCCGGGGAGGAGAGAGTGGAATAAATAAAACCCCGGGGAGGAGAGAGTGGAATAAATAAAACCCCGGGGAGGAGAGAGTGGAATAAATAAAACCCCGGGGAGGAGAGAGTGGAATAAATAAAACCCCGGGGAGGAGAGAGTGGAATAAATAAAACCCCGGGGTGGAGAGAGTGGAATAAATAAAACCCCGGGGAGGAGAGAGTGGAATAAATAAAACCCCGGGAGGAGAGAGTGGAATAAATAAAACCCCGGGGAGGAGAGACTGGAATAAATAAAACCCCGGGGAGGAGAGAGTGGAATAAATAAAACCCGGGGAGGAGAGAGTGGAATAAATAAAACCCCGGGGAGGAGAGAGTGGAATAAATAAAACCCCGGGGAGGAGAGAGTGGAATAAATAAAACCCCGGGGAGGAGAGAGTGGAATAAATAAAACCCCGGGGAGGAGAGAGTGGAATAAATAAAACCCCGGGGAGGAGAGACTGGAATAAATAAAACCCCGGGGAGGAGAGAGTGGAATAAATAAAACCCCGGGGAGGAGAGAGTGGAATAAATAAAACCCCGGGGAGGAGAGAGTGGAATAAATAAAACCCCGGGGAGGAGAGAGTGGAATAAATAAAACCCCGGGGAGGAGAGACTGGAATAAATAAAACCCCGGGGAGGAGAGAGTGGAATAAATAAAACCCCGGGGAGGAGAGAGTGGAATAAATAAAACCCCGGGGAGGAGAGAGTGGAATAAATAAAACCCCGGGGAGGAGAGAGTGGAATAAATAAAACCCCGGGGAGGAGAGAGTGGAATAAATAAAACCCCGGGGAGGAGAGAGTGGAATAAATAAAACCCCGGGGAGGAGAGAGTGGAATAAATAAAACCCCGGGGAGGAGAGAGTGGAATAAATAAAACCCCGGGGAGGAGAGACTGGAATAAATAAAACCCCGGGGAGGAGAGACTGGAATAAATAAAACCCCGGGGAGGAGAGAGTGGAATAAATAAAACCCCGGGGAGGAGAGAGTGGAATAAATAAAACCCCGGGGAGGAGAGAGTGGAATAAATAAAACCCCGGGGAGGAGAGAGTGGAATAAATAAAACCCCGGGGAGGAGAGACTGGAATAAATAAAACCCCGGGGAGGAGAGAGTGGAATAAATAAAACCCCGGGGAGGAGAGACTGGAATAAATAAAACCCCGGGGAGGAGAGAGTGGAATAAATAAAACCCCGGGGAGGAGAGAGTGGAATAAATAAAACCCCGGGGTGGAGAGAGTGGAATAAATAAAACCCCGGGGAGGAGAGAGTGGAATAAATAAAACCCCGGGGAGGAGAGAGTGGAATAAATAAAACCCCGGGGAGGAGAGACTGGAATAAATAAAACCCCGGGGAGGAGAGAGTGGAATAAATAAAACCCCGGGGAGGAGAGAGTGGAATAAATAAAACCCCGGGGAGGAGAGAGTGGAATAAATAAAACCCCTGGGAGGAGAGAGTGGAATAAATAAATCCCCGGGGAGGAGAGAGTGGAATAAATAAAACCCCGGGGAGGAGAGAGTGGAATAAATAAAACCCCGGGGAGCAGAGACTGGAATAAATAAAACCCCGGGGAGGAGAGAGTGGAGTAAATAAAACCCCGGGGAGGAGAGAGTGGAATAAATAAAACCCCGGGGAGGAGAGAGTGGAATAAATAAAACCCCGGGGAGGAGAGAGTGGAATAAATAAAACCCCGGGGAGGAGAGAGTGGAATAAATAAAACCCCGGGGAGGAGAGAGTGGAATAAATAAAACCCCGGGGAGGAGAGAGTGGAATAAATAAAACCCCGGGGAGGAGAGACTGGAATAAATAAAACCCCGGGGAGGAGAGAGTGGAATAAATAAAACCCCGGGGTGGAGAGAGTGGAATAAATAAAACCCCGGGGAGGAGAGAGTGGAATAAATAAAACCCCGGGGAGGAGAGAGTGGAATAAATAAAACCCCGGGGAGGAGAGAGTGGAATAAATAAAACCCCGGGGAGGAGAGAGTGGAATAAATAAAAACCCCGGGGAGGAGAGAGTGGAATAAATAAAACCCCGGGGAGGAGAGAGTGGAATAAATAAAACCCCGGGGAGGAGAGACTGGAATAAATAAAACCCCGGGGAGCAGAGACTGGAATAAATAAATCCCCGGGGAGGAGAGACTGGAATTAATAAATCCCCGGGGAGGAGAGAGTGGAATAAATAAAACCCCGGGGAGGAGAGAGTGGAATAAATAAAACCCCGGGGAGGAGAGAGTGGAATAAATAAAACCCCGGTGCGGAGAGACTGGAATAAATAAAACCCCGGGGAGGAGAGAGTGGAATAAATAAAACCCCGGGGAGGAGAGACTGGAATAAATAAAACCCCGGGGAGGAGAGAGTGGAATAAATAAAACCCCGGGGAGGAGAGAGTGGAATAAATAAGACCCCGGGGAGGAGAGAGTGGAATAAATAAAACCCCGGGGAGGAGAGAGTGGAATAAATAAAACCCCGGGGAGGAGAGAGTGGAATAAATAAAACCCCGGGGAGGAGAGAGTGGAATAAATAAATCCCCGGGGAGGAGAGACTGGAATTAATAAATCCCCGGGGAGGAGAGAGTGGAATAAATAAAACCCCGGGGAGGAGAGAGTGGAATAAATAAAACCCCGGGGCGGAGAGACTGGAATAAATAAAACCCCGGGGAGGAGAGAGTGGAATAAATAAAACCCCGGGGAGGAGAGAGTGGAATTAATAAAACCCCGGGGCGGAGAGACTGGAATAAATAAAACCCCGGGGGAGGAGAGAGTGGAATAAATAAAACCCCGGGGAGGAGAGAGTGGAATAAATAAAACCCCGGGGAGGAGAGAGTGGAATAAATAAAACCCCGGGGAGGAGAGAGTGGAATAAATAAAACCCCGGGAGGAGAGAGTGGAATAAATAAAACCCCGGGAGGAGAGAGTGGAATAAATAAAACCCCGGGGAGGAGAGAGTGGAATAAATAAAACCCCGGGGAGGAGAGACTGGAATAAATAAAACCCCGGGGAGGAGAGAGTGGAATAAATAAAACCCCGGGGAGGAGAGAGTGGAATAAATAAAACCCCGGGGAGGAGAGAGTGGAATTAATAAAACCCCGGGGCGGAGAGACTGGAATAAATAAAACCCCGGGGAGGAGAGACTGGAATAAATAAAACCCTGGGAGGGGAGACTGGAATAAATAAAACCCCGGGAGGAGAGAGTGGAATAAATAAAACCCCGGGGAGGAGAGAGTGGAATAAATAAAACCCCGGGGAGGAGAGAGTGGAATAAATAAAACCCCGGGGAGGAGAGACTGGAATAAATAAAACCCCGGGGAGGAGAGAGTGGAATAAATAAAACCCCGGGGAGGAGAGAGTGGAATAAATAAAACCCCGGGGAGGAGAGACTGGAATAAATAAAACCCCGGGGAGGAGAGAGTGGAATAAATAAAACCCCGGGGAGGAGAGAGTGGAATAAATAAAACCCCGGGGAGGAGAGAGTGGAATAAATAAAACCCCGGGGAGGAGAGAGTGGAATAAATAAAACCCCGGGGAGGAGAGAGTGGAATAAATAAAACCCCGGGGAGGAGAGAGTGGAATAAATAAAACCCCGGGGAGGAGTGAGTGGAATAAATAAAACCCCGGGGAGGAGAGAGTGGAATAAATAAAACCCCGGGGAGGAGAGAGTGGAATAAATAAAACCCCGGGGAGGAGAGAGTGGAATAAATAAAACCCCGGGGAGGAGAGAGTGGAATAAATAAAACCCCGGGGAGGAGAGAGTGGAATAAATAAAACCCCGGGGAGGAGAGAGTGGAATAAATAAAACCCCGGGGAGGAGAGAGTGGAATAAATAAAACCCCGGGGAGGAGAGAGTGGAATAAATAAAACCCCGGGGAGGAGAGAGGTGGAATAAATAAAACCCCGGGGAGGAGAGAGTGGAATAAATAAAACCCCGGGGAGGAGAGAGTGGAATAAATAAAACCCCGGGGAGGAGAGAGTGGAATAAATAAAACCCCGGGGTTTTATTTATTCCACTCTCTCCTCCCCGGGGTTTTATTTATTCCACTCTCTCCTCCCCGGGGTTTTATTTATTCCACTCTCTCCTCCCCGGGGTTTTATTTATTCCACTCTCTCCTCCCCGGGGTTTTATTTATTCCACTCTCTCCTCCCCGGGGTTTTATTTATTCCACTCTCTCCTCCCCGGGGTTTTATTTATTCCACTCTCTCCTCCCCGGGGTTTTATTTATTCCACTCTCTCCTCCCCGGGGTTTTATTTATTCCACTCTCTCCTCCCCGGGGTTTTATTTATTCCACTCTCTCCTCCCCGGGGTTTTATTTATTCCACTCTCTCCTCCCCGGGGTTTTATTTATTCCACTCTCTCCTCCCCGGGGTTTTATTTATTCCACTCTCTCCTCCCGGGGTTTTATTTATTCCACTCACTCCTCCCCGGGGTTTTATTTATTCCACTCTCTCCTCCCCGGGGTTTTATTTATTCCACTCTCTCCTCCCCGGGGTTTTATTTATTCCACTCTCTCCTCCCCGGGGTTTTATTTATTCCACTCTCTCCTCCCCGGGGTTTTATTTATTCCACTCTCTCCTCCCCGGGGTTTTATTTATTCCACTCTCTCCTCCCGGGGTTTTATTTATTCCAGTCTCTCCTCCCCGGGGTTTTATTTATTCCACTCTCTCCTCCCCGGGGTTTTATTTATTCCACTCTCTCCTCCCCGGGGTTTTATTTATTCCAGTCTCTCCTCCCCGGGGTTTTATTTATTCCACTCTCTCCTCCCCGGGGTTTTATTTATTCCACTCTCTCCTCCCCGGGGTTTTATTTATTCCACTCTCTCCTCCCCGGGGTTTTATTTATTCCAGTCTCCCCTCCCAGGGTTTTATTTATTCCAGTCTCTCCTCCCCGGGGTTTTATTTATTCCAGTCTCTCCGCCCCGGGGTTTTATTAATTCCACTCTCTCCTCCCCGGGGTTTTATTTATTCCACTCTCTCCTCCCCGGGGTTTTATTTATTCCACTCTCTCCTCCCCGGGGTTTTATTTATTCCAGTCTCTCCTCCCCGGGGTTTTATTTATTCCACTCTCTCCTCCCCGGGGTTTTATTTATTCCACTCTCTCCTCCCCGGGGTTTTATTTATTCCACTCTCTCCTCCCCGGGGTTTTATTTATTCCACTCTCTCCTCCCGGGGTTTTATTTATTCCACTCTCTCCTCCCCGGGGTTTTATTTATTCCACTCTCTCCTCCCCGGGGTTTTATTTATTCCACTCTCTCCTCCCCGGGGTTTTATTTATTCCAGTCTCTCCGCCCCGGGGTTTTATTAATTCCACTCTCTCCTCCCCGGGGTTTTATTTATTCCACTCTCTCCTCCCCGGGGTTTTATTTATTCCAGTCTCTCCGCCCCGGGGTTTTATTTATTCCACTCTCTCCTCCCCGGGGTTTTATTTATTCCACTCTCTCCTCCCCGGGGATTTATTAATTCCAGTCTCTCCTCCCCGGGGATTTATTTATTCCACTCTCTCCTCCCCGGGGTTTTATTTATTCCACTCTCTCCTCCCCGGGGTTTTATTTATTCCACTCTCTCCTCCCCGGGGTTTTATTTATTCCACTCTCTCCTCCCCGGGGTCTTATTTATTCCACTCTCTCCTCCCCGGGGTTTTATTTATTCCACTCTCTCCTCCCCGGGGTTTTATTTATTCCAGTCTCTCCTCCCCGGGGTTTTATTTATTCACTCTCTCCTCCCCGGGGTTTTATTTATTCCAGTCTCTCCGCACCGGGGTTTTATTTATTCCACTCTCTCCTCCCGGGGTTTTATTTATTCCACTCTCTCCTCCCCGGGGTTTTATTTATTCCACTCTCTCCTCCCCGGGGATTTATTAATTCCAGTCTCTCCTCCCCGGGGATTTATTTATTCCAGTCTCTGCTCCCCGGGGTTTTATTTATTCCAGTCTCTCCTCCCCGGGGTTTTATTTATTCCACTCTCTCCTCCCCGGGGTTTTATTTATTCCACTCTCTCCTCCCCGGGGTTTTATTTATTCCACTCTCTCCTCCCCGGGGTTTTATTTATTCCACTCTCTCCTCCCCGGGGTTTTTTTTATTCCACTCTCTCCTCCCGGGGTTTTATTTATTCCACTCTCTCCTCCCCGGGGTTTTATTTATTCCACTCTCTCCACCCCGGGGTTTTATTTATTCCACTCTCTCCTCCCCGGGGTTTTATTTATTCCAGTCTCTCCTCCCCGGGGTTTTATTTATTCCACTCTCTCCTCCCCGGGGTTTTATTTATTCCACTCTCTCCTCCCCGGGGTTTTATTTATTCCACTCTCTCCTCCCCGGGGTTTTATTTATTCCACTCTCTCCTCCCCGGGGTTTTATTTATTCCACTCTCTCCTCCCCGGGGTTTTATTTATTCCACTCTCTCCTCCCCGGGGTTTTATTTACTCCACTCTCTCCTCCCCGGGGTTTTATTTATTCCAGTCTCTGCTCCCCGGGGTTTTATTTATTCCACTCTCTCCTCCCCGGGGTTTTATTTATTCCACTCTCTCCTCCCCGGGGATTTATTTATTCCACTCTCTCCTCCCAGGGGTTTTATTTATTCCACTCTCTCCTCCCCGGGGTTTTATTTATTCCACTCTCTCCTCCCCGGGGTTTTATTTATTCCACTCTCTCCTCCCCGGGGTTTTATTTATTCCAGTCTCTCCTCCCCGGGGTTTTATTTATTCCACTCTCTCCTCCCCGGGGTTTTATTTATTCCACTCTCTCCTCCCCGGGGTTTTATTTATTCCACTCTCTCCACCCCGGGGTTTTATTTATTCCACTCTCTCCTCCCCGGGGTTTTATTTATTCCACTCTCTCCTCCCCGGGGTTTTATTTATTCCAGTCTCTCCTCCCCGGGGTTTTATTTATTCCACTCTCTCCTCCCCGGGGTTTTATTTATTCCAGTCTCTCCTCCCCGGGGTTTTATTTATTCCACTCTCTCCTCCCCGGGGTTTTATTTATTCCACTCTCTCCTCCCCGGGGTTTTATTTATTCCACTCTCTCCTCCCCGGGGTTTTATTTATTCCACTCTCTCCTCCCCGGGGTTTTATTTATTCCAGTCTCTCCTCCCCGGGGTTTTATTTATTCCAGTCTCTCCTCCCCGGGGTTTTATTTATTCCACTCTCTCCTCCCCGGGGTTTTATTTATTCCACTCTCTCCTCCCCGGGGTTTTATTTATTCCACTCTCTCCTCCCCGGGGTTTTATTTATTCCACTCTCTCCTCCCCGGGGTTTTATTTATTCCACTCTCTCCTCCCCGGGGTTTTATTTATTCCACTCTCTCCTCCCCGGGGTTTTATTTATTCCACTCTCTCCTCCCCGGGGTTTTATTTATTCCACTCTCTCCTCCCCGGGGTTTTATTTATTCCAGTCTCTCCTCCCCGGGGTTTTATTTATTCCACTCTCTCCTCCCCGGGGTTTTATTTATTCCACTCTCTCCTCCCCGGGGTTTTATTTATTCCACTCTCTCCTCCCCGGGGTTTTATTTATTCCACTCTCTCCTCCCCGGGGTTTTATTTATTCCAGTCTCTCCTCCCCGGGGTTTTATTTATTCCACTCTCTCCTCCCCGGGGTTTTATTTATTCCACTCTCTCCTCCCCGGGGTTTTATTTATTCCACTCTCTCCTCCCCGGGGTTTTATTTATTCCACTCTCTCCTCCCCGGGGTTTTATTTATTCCACTCTCTCCTCCCCGTGGTTTTATTTATTCCACTCTCTCCTCCCCGGGGTTTTATTTATTCCTGTCTCTCCTCCCCGGGGTTTTATTTATTCCACTCTCTCCTCCCCGGGGTTTTATTTATTCCACTCTCTCCTCCCCGGGGTTTTATTTATTCCACTCTCTCCACCCCGGGGTTTTATTTATTCCACTCTCTCCTCCCCGGGGTTTTATTTATTCCACTCTCTCCTCCCCGGGGTTTTATTTATTCCACTCTCTCCTCCCCGGGGTTTTATTTATTCCACTCTCTCCTCCCCGGGGTTTTATTTATTCCACTCTCTCCTCCCCGGGGTTTTATTTATTCCACTCTCTCCTCCCAGGGGTTTTATTTATTCCACTCTCTCCTCCCCGGGGTTTTATTTATTCCACTCTCTCCTCCCCGGGGTTTTATTTATTCCACTCTCTCCTCCCCGGGGTTTTATTTATTCCACTCTCTCCTCCCCGGGGTTTTATTTATTCCACTCTCTCCTCCCCGGGGTTTTATTTATTCCACTCTCTCCTCCCCGGGGTTTTATTTATTCCACTCTCTCCTCCCCGGGGTTTTATTTATTCCACTCTCTCCTCCCAGGGGTTTTATTTATTCCACTCTCTCCTCCCCGGGGTTTTATTTATTCCACTCTCTCCTCCCCGGGGTTTTATTTATTCCACTCTCTCCTCCCCGGGGTTTTATTTATTCCACTCTCTCCTCCCCGGGGTTTTATTTATTCCACTCTCTCCTCCCCGGGGTTTTATTTATTCCACTCTCTCCTCCCCGGGGTTTTATTTATTCCACTCTCTCCTCCCCGGGGTTTTATTTATTCCACTCTCTCCTCCCCGGGGTTTTATTTATTCCACTCTCTCCTCCCCGGGGTTTTATTTATTCCACTCTCTCCTCCCCGGGGTTTTATTTATTCCACTCTCTCCTCCCCGGGGTTTTATTTATTCCACTCTCTCCTCCCCGGGGTTTTATTTATTCCACTCTCTCCTCCCCGGGGTTTTATTTATTCCACTCTCTCCTCCCCGGGGGTTTATTTATTCCAGTCTCTCCTCCCCGGGGTTTTATTTATTCCACTCTCTCCTCCCCGGGGTTTTATTTATTCCACTCTCTCCTCCCCGGGGTTTTATTTATTCCACTCTCTCCTCCCCGGGGTTTTATTTATTCCACTCTCTCCTCCCCGGGGTTTTGTTTATTCCAGTCTCTCCTCCCCGGGGGTTTATTTATTCCACTCTCTCCTCCCCGGGGGTTTATTTATTCCACTCTCTCCTCCCCGGGGTTTTATTTATTCCAGTCTCTCCTCCCCGGGGTTTTATTTATTCCAGTCTCTCCTCCCCGGGGTTTTATTTATTCCACTCTCTCCTCCCCGGGGTTTTATTTATTCCAGTCTCTCCTCCCCGGGGTTTTATTTATTCCAGTCTCTCCTCCCCGGGGTTTTATTTATTCCACTCTCTCCTCCCCGGGGTTTTATTTATTCCAGTCTCTCCTCCCCGGGGTTTTATTTATTCCACTCTCTCCTCCCCGGGGTTTTATTTATTCCACTCTCTCCTCCCCGGGGTTTTATTTATTCCACTCTCTCCTCCCCGGGGTTTTATTTATTCCACTCTCTCCTCCCCGGCGTTTTATTTATTCCACTCTCTCCTCCCCGGGGTTTTATTTATTCCAGTCTCTCCTCCCCGGGGTTTTATTTATTCCACTCTCTCCTCCCCGGGGTTTTATTTATTCCACTCTCTCGTCCCCGGGGTTTTATTTATTCCACTCTCTCCTCCCCGGGGTTTTATTTATTCCACTCTCTCCTCCCCGGGGTTTTATTTATTCCACTCTCTCCTCCCCGGGGTTTTATTTATTCCAGTCTCTCCTCCCCGGGGTTTTATTTATTCCACTCTCTCCTCCCCGGGGTTTTATTTATTCCACTCTCTCCTCCCCGGGGTTTTATTTATTCCACTCTCTCCTCCCCGGGGTTTTATTTATTCCACTCTCTCCTCCCCGGGGTTTTATTTATTCCACTCTCTCCTCCCCGGGGTTTTATTTATTCCACTCTCTCCTCCCCGGGGTTTTATTTATTCCACTCTCTCCTCCCCGGGGGTTTATTTATTCCACTCTCTCCTCCCCGGGGTTTTATTTATTCCACTCTCTCCTCCCCGGGGTTTTATTTATTCCACTCTCTCCTCCCCGGGGTTTTATTTATTCCACTCTCTCCTCCCCGGGGTTTTATTTATTCCACTCTCTCCTCCCCGGGGTTTTATTTATTCCACTCTCTCCTCCCCGGGGTTTTATTTATTCCACTCTCTCCTCCCCGGGGTTTTATTTATTCCAGTCTCTCCTCCCCGGGGTTTTATTTATTCCACTCTCTCCTCCCCGGGGTTTTATTTATTCCAGTCTCTCCTCCCCGGGGTTTTATTTATTCCACTCTCTCCTCCCCGGGGTTTTATTTATTCCACTCTCTCCTCCCCGGGGTTTTATTTATTCCACTCTCTCCTCCCCGGGGTTTTATTTATTCCACTCTCTCCTCCCCGGGGTTTTATTTATTCCACTCTCTCCTCCCCGGGGTTTTATTTATTCCACTCTCTCCTCCCCGGGGTTTTATTTATTCCACTCTCTCCTCCCCGGGGTTTTATTTATTCCACTCTCTCCTCCCCGGGGTTTTATTTATTCCACTCTCTCCTCCCCGGGGTTTTATTTATTCCACTCTCTCCTCCCCGGGGTTTTATTTATTCCACTCTCTCCTCCCCGGGGTTTTATTTATTCCACTCTCTCCTCCCCGGGGTTTTATTTATTCCAGTCTCTCCTCCCCGGGGTTTTATTTATTCCACTCTCTCCTCCCCGGGGTTTTATTTATTCCAGTCTCTCCTCCCCGGGGTTTTATTTATTCCACTCTCTCCTCCCCGGGGTTTTATTTATTCCAGTCTCTCCTCCCCGGGGTTTTATTTATTCCACTCTCTCCTCCCCGGGGTTTTATTTATTCCAGTCTCTCCTCCCCGGGGTTTTATTTATTCCACTCTCTCCTCCCCGGGGTTTTATTTATTCCACTCTCTCCTCCCCGGGGTTTTATTTATTCCACTCTCTCCTCCCCGGGGTTTTATTTATTCCACTCTCTCCTCCCCGGGGTTTTATTTATTCCACTCTCTCCTCCCCGGGGGTTTATTTATTCCACTCTCTCCTCCCCGGGGGTTTATTTATTCCACTCTCTCCTCCCCGGGGTTTTATTTATTCCACTCTCTCCTCCCCGGGGTTTTATTTATTCCAGTCTCTCCTCCCCGGGGGTTTATTTATTCCACTCTCTCCACCCCGGGGTTTTATTTATTCCACTCTCTCCTCCCCGGGGGTTTATTTATTCCACTCTCTCCTCCCCGGGGGTTTATTTATTCCACTCTCTCCTCCCCGGGGGTTTATTTATTCCACTCTCTCCTCCCCGGGGTTTTATTTATTCCACTCTCTCCTCCCCGGGGTTTTATTTATTCCACTCTCTCCTCCCCGGGGGTTTATTTATTCCACTCTCTCCACCCCGGGGTTTTATTTATTCCACTCTCTCCTCCCCGGGGTTTTATTTATTCCACTCTCTCCTCCCCGGGGTTTTATTTATTCCACTCTCTCCTCCCCGGGGTTTTATTTATTCCACTCTCTCCTCCCCGGGGTTTTATTGATTCCACTCTCTCCTCCCCGGAGTTTTATTTATTCCACTCTCTCCTCCCCGGGGTTTTATTTATTCCACTCTCTCCTCCCCGGGGTTTTATTTATTCCACTCTCTCCTCCCCGGGGTTTTATTTATTCCACTCTCTCCTCCCCGGGGTTTTATTTATTCCACTCTCTCCTCCCCGGGGTTTTATTTATTCCACTCTCTCCTCCCCGGGGTTTTATTTATTCCACTCTCTCCTCCCCGGGGTTTTATTTATTCCACTCTCTCCTCCCCGGGGTTTTATTTATTCCACTCTCTCCTCCCCGGGGTTTTATTTATTCCACTCTCTCCTCCCCGGGGTTTTATTTATTCCACTCTCTCCTCCCCGGGGTTTTATTTATTCCACTCTCTCCTCCCCGGGGTTTTATTTATTCCACTCTCTCCTCCCCGGGGTTTTATTTATTCCACTCTCTCCTCCCCGGGGTTTTATTTATTCCACTCTCTCCTCCCCGGGGTTTTATTTATTCCACTCTCTCCTCCCCGGGGTTTTATTTATTCCACTCTCTCCTCCCCGGGGTTTTATTTATTCCACTCTCTCCTCCCCGGGGTTTTATTTATTCCACTCTCTCCTCCCCGGGGTTTTATTTATTCCACTCTCTCCTCCCCGGGGTTTTATTTATTCCACTCTCTCCTCCCCGGGGTTTTATTTATTCCACTCTCTCCTCCCCGGGGTTTTATTTATTCCACTCTCTCCTCCCCGGGGTTTTATTTATTCCAGTCTCTCCTCCCCGGGGTTTTATTTATTCCAGTCTCTCCTCCCCGGGGTTTTATTTATTCCACTCTCTCCTCCCCGGGGTTTTATTTATTCCACTCTCTCCTCCCCGGGGTTTTATTTATTCCACTCTCTCCTCCCCGGGGTTTTATTTATTCCACTCTCTCCTCCCCGGGGTTTTATTTATTCCACTCTCTCCTCCCCGGGGTTTTATTTATTCCAGTCTCTCCTCCCCGGGGTTTTATTTATTCCACTCTCTCCTCCCCGGGGTTTTATTTATTCCACTCTCTCCTCCCCGGGGTTTTATTTATTCCACTCTCTCCTCCCCGGGGTTTTATTTATTCCACTCTCTCCTCCCCGGGGTTTTATTTATTCCACTCTCTCCTCCCCGGGGTGTTATTTATTCCACTCTCTCCTCCCCGGGGTTTTATTTATTCCACTCTCTCCTCCCCGGGGTGTTATTTATTCCACTCTCTCCTCCCCGGGGTTTTATTTATTCCACTCTCTCCTCCCCGGGGTTTTATTTATTCCACTCTCTCCTCCCCGGGGTTTTATTTATTCCACTCTCTCCTCCCCGGGGTTTTATTTATTCCACTCTCTCCTCCCCGGGGTTTTATTTATTCCACTCTCTCCTCCCCGGGGTTTTATTTATTCCACTCTCTCCTCCCCGGGGTTTTATTTATTCCACTCTCTCCTCCCCGGCGTTTTATTTATTCCACTCTCTCCTCCCCGGGGTTTTATTTATTCCAGTCTCTCCTCCCCGGGGTTTTATTTATTCCACTCTCTCCTCCCCGGGGTTTTATTTATTCCACTCTCTCGTCCCCGGGGTTTTATTTATTCCACTCTCTCCTCCCCGGGGTTTTATTTATTCCACTCTCTCCTCCCCGGGGTTTTATTTATTCCACTCTCTCCTCCCCGGGGTTTTATTTATTCCAGTCTCTCCTCCCCGGGGTTTTATTTATTCCACTCTCTCCTCCCCGGGGTTTTATTTATTCCACTCTCTCCTCCCCGGGGTTTTATTTATTCCACTCTCTCCTCCCCGGGGTTTTATTTATTCCACTCTCTCCTCCCCGGGGTTTTATTTATTCCACTCTCTCCTCCCCGGGGTTTTATTTATTCCACTCTCTCCTCCCCGGGGTTTTATTTATTCCACTCTCTCCTCCCCGGGGGTTTATTTATTCCACTCTCTCCTCCCCGGGGTTTTATTTATTCCACTCTCTCCTCCCCGGGGTTTTATTTATTCCACTCTCTCCTCCCCGGGGTTTTATTTATTCCACTCTCTCCTCCCCGGGGTTTTATTTATTCCACTCTCTCCTCCCCGGGGTTTTATTTATTCCACTCTCTCCTCCCCGGGGTTTTATTTATTCCACTCTCTCCTCCCCGGGGTTTTATTTATTCCAGTCTCTCCTCCCCGGGGTTTTATTTATTCCACTCTCTCCTCCCCGGGGTTTTATTTATTCCAGTCTCTCCTCCCCGGGGTTTTATTTATTCCACTCTCTCCTCCCCGGGGTTTTATTTATTCCACTCTCTCCTCCCCGGGGTTTTATTTATTCCACTCTCTCCTCCCCGGGGTTTTATTTATTCCACTCTCTCCTCCCCGGGGTTTTATTTATTCCACTCTCTCCTCCCCGGGGTTTTATTTATTCCACTCTCTCCTCCCCGGGGTTTTATTTATTCCACTCTCTCCTCCCCGGGGTTTTATTTATTCCACTCTCTCCTCCCCGGGGTTTTATTTATTCCACTCTCTCCTCCCCGGGGTTTTATTTATTCCACTCTCTCCTCCCCGGGGTTTTATTTATTCCACTCTCTCCTCCCCGGGGTTTTATTTATTCCACTCTCTCCTCCCCGGGGTTTTATTTATTCCAGTCTCTCCTCCCCGGGGTTTTATTTATTCCACTCTCTCCTCCCCGGGGTTTTATTTATTCCAGTCTCTCCTCCCCGGGGTTTTATTTATTCCACTCTCTCCTCCCCGGGGTTTTATTTATTCCAGTCTCTCCTCCCCGGGGTTTTATTTATTCCACTCTCTCCTCCCCGGGGTTTTATTTATTCCAGTCTCTCCTCCCCGGGGTTTTATTTATTCCACTCTCTCCTCCCCGGGGTTTTATTTATTCCACTCTCTCCTCCCCGGGGTTTTATTTATTCCACTCTCTCCTCCCCGGGGTTTTATTTATTCCACTCTCTCCTCCCCGGGGTTTTATTTATTCCACTCTCTCCTCCCCGGGGGTTTATTTATTCCACTCTCTCCTCCCCGGGGGTTTATTTATTCCACTCTCTCCTCCCCGGGGTTTTATTTATTCCACTCTCTCCTCCCCGGGGTTTTATTTATTCCAGTCTCTCCTCCCCGGGGGTTTATTTATTCCACTCTCTCCACCCCGGGGTTTTATTTATTCCACTCTCTCCTCCCCGGGGGTTTATTTATTCCACTCTCTCCTCCCCGGGGGTTTATTTATTCCACTCTCTCCTCCCCGGGGGTTTATTTATTCCACTCTCTCCTCCCCGGGGTTTTATTTATTCCACTCTCTCCTCCCCGGGGTTTTATTTATTCCACTCTCTCCTCCCCGGGGGTTTATTTATTCCACTCTCTCCACCCCGGGGTTTTATTTATTCCACTCTCTCCTCCCCGGGGTTTTATTTATTCCACTCTCTCCTCCCCGGGGTTTTATTTATTCCACTCTCTCCTCCCCGGGGTTTTATTTATTCCACTCTCTCCTCCCCGGGGTTTTATTGATTCCACTCTCTCCTCCCCGGAGTTTTATTTATTCCACTCTCTCCTCCCCGGGGTTTTATTTATTCCACTCTCTCCTCCCCGGGGTTTTATTTATTCCACTCTCTCCTCCCCGGGGTTTTATTTATTCCACTCTCTCCTCCCCGGGGTTTTATTTATTCCACTCTCTCCTCCCCGGGGTTTTATTTATTCCACTCTCTCCTCCCCGGGGTTTTATTTATTCCACTCTCTCCTCCCCGGGGTTTTATTTATTCCACTCTCTCCTCCCCGGGGTTTTATTTATTCCACTCTCTCCTCCCCGGGGTTTTATTTATTCCACTCTCTCCTCCCCGGGGTTTTATTTATTCCACTCTCTCCTCCCCGGGGTTTTATTTATTCCACTCTCTCCTCCCCGGGGTTTTATTTATTCCACTCTCTCCTCCCCGGGGTTTTATTTATTCCACTCTCTCCTCCCCGGGGTTTTATTTATTCCACTCTCTCCTCCCCGGGGTTTTATTTATTCCACTCTCTCCTCCCCGGGGTTTTATTTATTCCACTCTCTCCTCCCCGGGGTTTTATTTATTCCACTCTCTCCTCCCCGGGGTTTTATTTATTCCACTCTCTCCTCCCCGGGGTTTTATTTATTCCACTCTCTCCTCCCCGGGGTTTTATTTATTCCAGTCTCTCCTCCCCGGGGTTTTATTTATTCCAGTCTCTCCTCCCCGGGGTTTTATTTATTCCACTCTCTCCTCCCCGGGGTTTTATTTATTCCACTCTCTCCTCCCCGGGGTTTTATTTATTCCACTCTCTCCTCCCCGGGGTTTTATTTATTCCACTCTCTCCTCCCCGGGGTTTTATTTATTCCACTCTCTCCTCCCCGGGGTTTTATTTATTCCAGTCTCTCCTCCCCGGGGTTTTATTTATTCCACTCTCTCCTCCCCGGGGTTTTATTTATTCCACTCTCTCCTCCCCGGGGTTTTATTTATTCCACTCTCTCCTCCCCGGGGTTTTATTTATTCCACTCTCTCCTCCCCGGGGTTTTATTTATTCCACTCTCTCCTCCCCGGGGTGTTATTTATTCCACTCTCTCCTCCCCGGGGTGTTATTTATTCCACTCTCTCCTCCCCGGGGTTTTATTTATTCCACTCTCTCCTCCCCGGGGTTTTATTTATTCCACTCTCTCCTCCCCGGGGTTTTATTTATTCCACTCTCTCCTCCCCGGGGTTTTATTTATTCCACTCTCTCCTCCCCGGGGTTTTATTTATTCCAGTCTCTCCTCCCCGGGGTTTTATTTATTCCAGTCTCTCCTCCCCGGGGTTTTATTTATTCCACTCTCTCCTCCCCGGGGTTTTATTTATTCCACTCTCTCCTCCCCGGGGTTTTATTTATTCCACTCTCTCCTCCCCGGGGATTTATTTATTCCACTCTCTCCTCCCCGGGGTTTTATTTATTCCACTCTCTCCTCCCCGGGGATTTATTTATTCCACTCTCTCCTCCCCGGGGATTTATTTATTCCACTCTCTCCTCCCCGGGGTTTTATTTATTCCACTCTCTCCTCCCCGGGGTTTTATTTATTCCACTCTCTCCTCCCCGGGGTTTTATTTATTCCACTCTCTCCTCCCCGGGGATTTATTTATTCCACTCTCTCCTCCCCGGGGTTTTATTTATTCCACTCTCTCCTCCCCGGGGATTTATTTATTCCACTCTCTCCTCCCCGGGGATTTATTTATTCCACTCTCTCCTCCCCGGGGTTTTATTTATTCCACTCTCTCCTCCCCGGGGTTTTATTTATTCCACTCTCTCCTCCCCGGGGTTTTATTTATTCCACTCTCTCCTCCCCGGGGTTTTATTTATTCCACTCTCTCCTCCCCGGGGTTTTATTTATTCCACTCTCTCCTCCCCGGGGTTTTATTTATTCCACTCTCTCCTCCCCGGGGTTTTATTTATTCCACTCTCTCCTCCCCGGGGATTTATTTATTCCACTCTCTCCTCCCCGGGGTTTTATTTATTCCACTCTCTCCTCCCCGGGGATTTATTTATTCCACTCTCTCCTCCCCGGGGATTTATTTATTCCACTCTCTCCTCCCCGGGGTTTTATTTATTCCACTCTCTCCTCCCCGGGGTTTTATTTATTCCACTCTCTCCTCCCCGGGGTTTTATTTATTCCACTCTCTCCTCCCCGGGGATTTATTTATTCCACTCTCTCCTCCCCGGGGTTTTATTTATTCCACTCTCTCCTCCCCGGGGATTTATTAATTCCAGTCTCTCCTCCCCGGGGTTTTATTTATTCCACTCTCTCCTCCCCGGGGTTTTATTTATTCCACTCTCTCCTCCCCGGGGTTTTATTTATTCCACTCTCTCCTCCCCGGGGTTTTATTTATTCCACTCTCTCCTCCCCGGGGTTTTATTTATTCCACTCTCTCCTCCCCGGGGTTTTATTTATTCCACTCTCTCCTCCCCGGGGTTTTATTTATTCCACTCTCTCCTCCCCGGGGTTTTATTTATTCCACTCTCTCCTCCCCGGGGTTTTATTTATTCCACTCTCTCCTCCCCGGGGTTGTTTGTTTATTTATTTTCTCACCATCCTGAGGCCGCTGATCTCGTCGTAGGACATTAAGCCAAGGATGGAGTCGATGGCCACGATGGGGAGGTTGAGGAGCGGGTTCCCCTGCTGCAGCAGTTCGGTGCAGGGGTTTGTTGCCGGCTCAGTCCCGGTGGCCGGCGCCAGTCCTGGGTCTCCTCCGGTCCCGGACTCTCTCCCAGCCGCCGCTCCACTCATCTCGGCCGCCATGGCTCCGGACCGGATATGACGCAAACGCGCACAGTCCTTCGTGACGTCAGAAGCGAGCGAATGTCTGGCGTCTCGTCTGATCCCGTCAGCGCCTGCGCAGAATGGACGAAACAGCGGCCGGAAGAACGTCACCGCAATTAGCGGAGAAAGCACGGGGCAGCCGGAAGAAGGGAGCGATTTGAAATGGAGATCCCTCAGAAAGAGAGATCACCACAAACAGAGATCCCTCAGAAAGAGAGATCACCACAAACAGATCCCTCAGAGAGAGAGATCACCACAAACAGATCCCTCAGAAACAGAGATCACCACAAACAGAGATCCCTCAGAAAGAGAGATCACCACAAACAGATCCCTCGGAAACAGTGATCACCACAAACAGATCCCTCAGAAACAGAGATCACCACAAACAGAGATCCCTCAGAAAGAGAGATCACCACAAACAGATCCCTCAGAGAGAGAGATCACCACAAACAGAGATCCCTCAGAAAGAGAGATCACCACAAACAGATCCCTTGGAAACAGATCACCACAAACAGAGATCCCTCAGAGAGAGAGATCACCACAAACAGATCCCTCAGAAAGAGAGATCCACACAAACAGATCCCTCAGAAAGAGAGATCACCACAAACAGAGATCCCTCAGAGAGAGAGATCACCACAAACAGAGATCCTTCAGAAAGAGAGATCACCACAAACAGAGATCCCTCAGAAACAGAGATCACCACAAACAGATCCTCAGAAACAGAGATCACCACAAACAGAGATCCCTCAGAAAGAGAGATCACCACAAACAGATCCCTCAGAGAGAGAGAGATCACCACAAACAGAGATCCCTCAGAAAGAGAGATCACCACAAACAGAGATCCCTCAGAAAGAGAGATCACCACAAACAGAGATCCCTCAGAGAGAGAGATCACCACAAACAGAGATCCCTCAGAAACAGAGATCACCACAAACAGATCCCTCAGAAACAGAGATCACCACAAACAGAGATCCCTCAGAAACAGAGATCACCACAAACAGATCCCTCAGAGAGATATCACAACAAACAGAGATCCCTCAGAGAGAGAGATCACCACAAACAGAGATCCCTCAGAAAGAGGGATCACCACAAACAGAGATCCCTCAGAAAGAGAGATCACCACAAACAGATCCCTCAGAAACAGATCACCACAAACAGAGATCCCTCAGAAAGAGAGATCACCACAAACAGAGATCCCTCAGAGAGAGAGATCACCACAAACAGATCCCTCAGAAAGAGAGATCCCCACAAACAGATCCCTCAGAAAGAGAGATCACCACAAACAGAGATCCCTCAGAGAGAGAGATCACCACAAACAGAGATCCTTCAGAAAGAGAGATCACCACAAACAGAGATCCCTCATAAACAGAGATCACCACAAACAGATCCTCAGAAACAGAGATCATCACAAACAGAGATCCCTCAGAAAGAGAGATCACCACAAACAGATCCCTCAGAGAGTGAGATCACCACAAACAGAGATCCCTCAGAAAGTGAGATCACCACAAACAGAGATCCCTCAGAAAGAGAGATCACCACAAACAGAGATCCCTCAGAGAGAGAGATCACCACAAACAGAGATCCCTCAGAAACAGAGATCACCACAAACAGATCCCTCAGAAACAGAGATCACCACAAACAGAGATCCCTCAGAAAGAGAGATCACCAAAAACAGATCCCTCAGAGAGAGAGATCACCACAAACAGAGATCCCTCAGAGAGAGAGAGATCACCACAAACAGAGATCCCTCAGAAAGAGAGATCACCACAAACAGAGATCCCTCAGAAAGAGAGATCACCACAAACAGAGATCCCTCAGAGAGAGAGATCACCACAAACAGAGATCCCTCAGAAAGAGAGATCACCACAAACAGAGATCCCTCAGAAAGAGAGTTCACCACAAATAGAGATCCCTCAGAGAGAGAGATCAACACACACAGAGATCCCTCATAAAGAGAGATCACCACAAACAGAGATCCCTCAGACAGAGAGATCACCACAAACAGAGATCCCTCAGAGAGAGAGATCACCACACACAGAGATCCCTCAGAAAGAGAGATCACCACAAACAGAGATCCCTCAGAAAGAGAGATCACCACAAACAGAGATACCTCAGAAAGAGAGATCCCCACAAACAGATCCCTCAGAAAGAGAGATCACCACAAACAGAGATCCCTCAGAGAGAGAGATCACCACAAACAGATCCCTCAGAAAGAGAGATCACCACAAACAGAGATCCCTCAGAAAGAGAGATCACCACAAACAGAGATCCCTCAGAAACAGAGATCACCACAAACAGATCCCTCAGAAAGAGAGATCACCACAAACAGAGATCCCTCAGAAACAGAGATCACCACAAACAGATCCCTCAGAAAGAGAGATCACCACAAACAGATCCCTCAGAAAGAGAGATCACCACAAACAGAGATCCCTCAGAGAGAGAGAGATCACCACAAACAGAGATCCCTCAGAGAGAGAGATCACCACAAACAGAGATCCCTCAGAAAGAGAGATCACCACAAACAGAGATCCCTCAGAAAGAGAGATCACCACAAACAGATCCCTCGGAAACAGATCACCACAAACAGAGATCCCTCAGAAAGAGAGATCACCACAAACAGAGATCCCTCAGAGAGAGAGATCACCACAAACAGATCCCTCAGAAAGAGAGATCCCCACAAACAGATCCCACAGAAAGAGAGATCACCACAAACAGAGATCCCTCAGAGAGAGAGATCACCACAAACAGAGATCCTTCAGAAAGAGAGATCACCACAAACAGAGATCCCTCAGAAACAGAGATCACCACAAACAGATCCTCAGAAACCGAGATCACCACAAACAGAGATCCCTCAGAAAGAGAGATCACCACAAACAGATCCTCAGAAACAGAGATCACCACAAACAGAGATCCCTCAGAAAGAGAGATCACCACAAACAGATCCCTCAGAGAGAGAGAGATCACCACAAACAGAGATCCCTCAGAAAGAGAGATCACCACAAACAGAGATCCCTCAGAAAGAGATATCACCACAAACAGAGATCCCTCAGAGAGAGAGATCACCACAAACAGAGATCCCTCAGAAACAGAGATCACCACAAACAGATCCCTCAGAAACAGAGATCACCACAAACAGAGATCCCTCCGAAACAGAGATCACCACAAACAGATCCCTCAGAGAGAGATCACAACAAACAGAGATCCCTCAGAGAGAGAGATCACCACAAACAGAGATCCCTGAGAAAGAGAGATCACCACAAACAGAGATCCATCAGAAAGAGAGATCACCACAAACAGATCCCTCAGAAACAGATCACCACAAACAGAGATCCCTCAGAAAGAGAGATCACCACAAACAGAGATCCCTCAGAGAGAGAGATCACCACAAACAGATCCCTCAGAAAGAGAGATCCCCACAAACAGATCCCTCAGAAAGAGAGATCACCACAAACAGAGATCCCTCAGAGAGAGAGATCACCACAAACAGAGATCCTTCAGAAAGAGAGATCACCACAAACAGAGATCCCTCATAAACAGAGATCACCACAAACAGATCCTCAGAAACAGAGATCACCACAAACAGAGATCCCTCAGAAAGAGAGATCACCACAAACAGATCCTCAGAAACAGAGATCACCACAAACCGAGATCCCTCAGAATGAGAAATCACCACAAACAGATCCATCAGAGAGAGAGATCACCACAAACAGAGATCCCTCAGAAAGAGAGATCACCACAAACAGAGATCCCTCAGAAAGAGAGATCACCACAAACAGAGATCCCTCAGAGAGAGAGATCACCACAAACAGAGATCCCTCAGAAACAGAGATCACCACAAACAGATCCCTCAGAAACAGAGATCACCACAAACAGAGATCCCTCAGAAAGAGAGATCACCAAAAACAGATCCCTCAGAGAGAGAGATCACCACAAACAGAGATCCCTCAGAAAGAGAGATCACCACAAACAGAGATCCCTCAGAAAGAGAGATCGCCACAAATAGAGATCCCTCAGAGAGAGAGTGATCACCACACACAGAGATCCCTCATAAAGAGAGATCACCACAAACAGAGATCCCTCAGACAGAGAGATCACCACAAACAGAGATCCCTCAGAAAGAGAGATCACCACAAACAGAGATCCCTCAGAGAGAGAGATCACCACAAACAGAGATCCCTCAGAGAGAGAGAGATCACCACAAACAGATCCCTCAGAAAGAGAGATCACCACAAACAGATCCCTCAGAAACAGTGATCACCACAAACAGAGATCCCTCAGAAAGAGAGATCACCACAAACAGAGATCCCTCAGAGAGAGATCACCACAAACAGATCCCTCAGAAAGAGAGATCACCACAAACAGAGATCCCTCAGAAAGAGAGATCACCACAAACAGAGATCCCTCAGAGAGAGAGATCACCACAAACAGAGATCCTTCAGAAAGAGAGATCACCACAAACAGAGATCCCTCAGAAACAGAGATCACCACAAACAGATCCTCAGAAACAGAGATCACCACAAACAGAGATCCCTCAGAAAGAGAGATCACCACAAACAGATCCTTAGAAACAGAGATCACCACAAACAGAGATCCCTCAGAAAGAGAGATCACCACAAACAGATCCCTCAGAAAGAGAGATCACCACAAACAGAGATCCCTCAGAAAGAGAGATCACCACAAACAGAGATCCCTCAGAAAGAGAGATCACCACAAACAGAGATCCCTCAGAGAGAGAGATCACCACAAACAGAGATCCCTCAGAAACAGAGATCACCACAAACAGATCCCTCAGAAACAGAGATCACCACAAACAGAGATCCCTCAGAAAGAGAGATCACCACAAACAGATCCCTCAGAGAGAGAGAGATCACCACAAACAGAGATCCCTCAGAGAGAGAGAGATCACCACAAACAGAGATCCCTCAGAAAGAGAGATCACCACAAACAGATCCCTCAGAAACAGAGATCACCACAAACAGAGATCCCTCAGAAAGAGAGATCACCACAAACAGAGATCCCTCAGAGAGAGAGAGAGAGATCACCACAAACAGAGATCCCTCAGAGAGAGAGATCACCACAAACAGAGATCCTTCAGAAAGAGAGATCACGACAAACAGAGATCCCTCAGAAACAGAGATCACCACAAACAGAGATCCCTCAGAAACAGAGATCACCACAAACAGATCCTCAGAAAGAGAGATCACCACCAACAGAGATCCCTCAGAAAGAAAGATCACCACAAACAGATCCCTCAGAGAGAGAGATCACCACAAACAGAGATCCCTCAGAGAGAGAGATCACCACAAACAGAGATCCCTCAGAAAGAGAGATCACCACAAACAGAGATCCCTCAGAAAGAGAGATCACCACAAACAGAGATCCCTCAGAGAGAGAGATCACCACAAACAGAGATCCCTCAGAAACAGAGATCACCACAAACAGAGATCCCTCAGAAACAGACATCACCACAAACAGAGATCCCTCAGAAAGAGAGATCACCACAAACAGAGATCCCTCAGAGAGAGAGATCACCACAAACAGAGATCCCTCAGAAAGAGAGATCGCCGCAAACAGATCCCTCAGAAACAGAGATCACCACAAACAGAGATCCCTCAGAAAGAGAGATCACCACAAACAGAGATCCCTCAGAGAGAGAGATCACCACAAACAGAGATCCCTCAGAAAGAGAGATCACCACAAACAGAGATCCCTCAGAAACAGATCACCACAAACAGAGATCCCTCAGAGAGAGAGAGATCACCACAAACAGAGATCCCTCAGAGAGAGAGATCACCACAAACAGAGATCCCTCAGAGAGAGAGAGATCACCACAAACAGATCCCTCAGAAAGAGAGATCACCACAAACAGAGATCCCTCAGAGAGAGAGATCACCACAAACAGAGATCCCTCAGAGAGAGAGATCACCACACACAGAGATCCCTCAGAAAGAGAGATCACCACAAACAGAGATCCCTCAGAAACAGAGATCACCACAAACAGATCCTCAGAAACAGAGATCACCACAAACAGAGATCCCTCAGAAACTGAGATCACCACAAACAGAGATCCCTCAGAAAGAGAGATCACCACAAACAGATCCCTCAGAGAGAGATCACCACAAACAGAGATCCCTCAGAAAGAGAGATCACCACAAACAGAGATCCCTCAGAGAGAGAGATCACCAAATACAGAGATCCTCAGAGAGAGAGATCACCACAAACAGATCCCTCAGAAACAGATATCACCACAAACAGAGATCCCTCAGAGAGAGAGATCACCACAAACAGAGATCCCTCAGAGAGAGAGATCACCACAAACAGATCCCTCAGAGAGAGAGATCACCACAAACAGAGATCCCTCAGAGAGAGAGATCACCACAAACAGAGATCCCTCAGAAACAGAGATCACCACAAACAGATCCCTCAGAAAAAGAGATCACCGCAAATAGAGATCACTCAGAAAGAGAGATCACCAAAAACAGATCCCTCAGAGAGAGAGAGATCACCACAAACAGAGATCCCTCAGAGAGAGAGAGATCACCACAAACAGAGATCCCTCAGAAAGAGAGATCACCACAAACAGAGATCCCTCAGAGAGAGAGATCACCACAAACAGAGATCCTTCAGAAAGAGAGATCACCACAAACAGAGATCCCTCAGAAAGGGAGATCACCACAAATAGAGATCCCTCAGAGAGAGAGATCACCACACACAGAAATCCCTCAGAAAGAGAGATCACCACAAACAGAGATCCCTCAGAGAGAGAGATCACCACACACAGAGAACCCTCAGAAAGAGAGATCACCACAAACAGAGATCCCTCAGAAAGAGAGATCACCACAAACAGAGATCCCTCAGAGAGAGAGATCACCACACAGAGATCCCTCAGAAAGAGAGATCACCACAAACAGAGATCCCTCAGAAAGAGAGATCACCACAAACAGAGATCCCTCAGAGAGAGAGATCACCACAAACAGAGATCCCTCAGAGAGAGATCACCACAAACAGATCCCTCAGAAAGAGAGATCACCACAAACAGATCCCTCAGAAACAGTGATCACCACAAACAGAGATCCCTCAGAAAGAGAGATCACCACAAACAGAGATCCCTCAGAGAGAGAGATCACCACAAACAGAGATCCCTCAGAAAGAGAGATCACCACAAACAGAGATCCCTCAGAAAGAGAGATCACAACAAACAGATCCCTCAGAAAGAGAGATCACCACAAACAGAGATCCCTCAGAGAGAGAGATCACCACAAACAGAGATCCTTCAGAAAGAGAGATCACCACAAACAGAGATCCCTCAGAAACAGAGATCACCACAAACAGATCCTCAGAAACAGAGATCACCACAAACAGAGATCCCTCAGAAAGAGAGATCACCACAAACAGATCCTTAGAAACAGAGATCACCACAAACAGAGATCCCTCAGAAAGAGAGATCACCACAAACAGATCCCTCAGAGAGAGAGATCACCACAAACAGAGATCCCTCAGAAAGAGAGATCACCACAAACAGAGATCCCTCAGAGAGAGAGATCACCACAAACAGAGATCCCTCAGAAAGAGAGATCACCACAAACAGAGATCCCTCAGAAAGAGAGATCACCACAAATAGAGATCCCTCAGAGAGAGAGATCACCACACACAGAGATGCCTCATAAAGAGAGATCACCACAAACAGAGATCCCTCAGACAGAGAGATCACCACAAACAGAGATCCCTCAGAGAGAGAGATCACCACACACAGAGATCCCTCAGAAAGAGAGATCACCACAAACAGAGATCCCTCAGAAAGAGAGATCACCACAAACAGATCCCTCAGAAAGAGAGATCACCACAAACAGAGATCCCTCAGAGAGAGAGATCACCACAAACAGATCCCTCAGAAAGAGAGATCACCGCAAACAGAGATCCCTCAGAGAGAGAGATCACCACAAACAGATCCCTCAGAAACAGAGATCACCACAAACAGAGATCCCTCAGAAAGAGAGATCACCACAAACAGAGATCCCTCAGAAACAGAGATCACCACAAACAGATCCCTCAGAAAGAGAGAGATCACCACAAACAGATCCCTCAGAGAGAGATCACCACAAACAGATCCCTCAGAGAGAGAGAGATCACCACAAACAGAGATCCCTCAGAGAGAGATCGCCACAAACAGATCCCTCAGAAAGAGAGATCAAAACAAACAGATCCCTCAGAAAGAGAGATCACCACAAACAGATCCCTCAGAAAGAGAGATCACCACAAACAGAGATCCCTCAGAGAGAGAGAGAGATCACCACAAACAGAGATCCCTCAGAGAGAGAGATCACCACAAACAGAGATCCCTCAGAAAGAGAGATCACCACAAACAGAGATCCCTCAGAAAGAGAGATCACCACAAACAGATCCCTCGGAAACAGATCACCACAAACAGAGATCCCTCAGAAAGAGAGATCACCACAAACAGAGATCCCTCAGAGAGAGAGATCACCACAAACAGGTCCCTCAGAAAGAGAGATCCCCACAAACAGATCCCTCAGAAACAGAAATCACCACAAACAGAGATCTCTCAGAGAGAGAGATCACCACAAACAGAGATCCTTCAGAAAGAGAGATCACCACAAACAGATCCTCAGAAACAGAGATCACCACAAACAGAGATCCCTCTGAAAGAGAGATCACCACAAACAGATCCTCAGAAACAGAGATCACCACAAACAGAGATCCCTCAGAAAGAGAGATCACCACAAACAGATCCCTCAGAGAGAGAGAGATCACCACAAACAGAGATCCCTCCGAAAGAGAGATCACCACAAACAGAGATCCCTCAGAGAGAGAGAGAGATCACCACAAACAGAGATCCCTCAGAAACAGAGATCACCACAAACAGATCCCTCAGAAACAGAGATCACCACAAACAGAGATCCCTCAGAAACAGAGATCACCACAAACAGATCCCTCAGAGAGAGATCACAACAAACAGAGATCCCTCAGAGAGAGAGATCACCACAAACAGAGATCCCTCAGAAAGAGAGATCACCACAAACAGAGATCCCTCAGAAAGAGAGATCACCACAAACAGATCCCTCAGAAACAGATCACCACAAACAGAGATCCCTCAGAAAGAGAGATCACCACAAACAGAGATCCCTCAGAGAGAGAGATCACCACAAACAGATCCCTCAGAAAGAGAGATCCCCACAAACAGATCCCTCAGAAAGAGAGATCACCACAAACAGAGACCCTTCAGAAAGAGAGATCACCGCAAACAGAGATCCCTCAGAAACAGAGATCACCACAACCAGATCCTCAGAAACAGAGATCACCACAAACAGAGATCCTCAGAAAGAGAGATCACCACAAACAGATCCTCAGAAACAGAGATCACCACAAACTGAGATCCCTCAGAAAGAGAGATCACCACAAACAGATCCCTCAGAGAGAGAGATCACCACAAACAGAGATCCCTCAGAAAGAGAGATCACCACAAACAGAGATCCCTCAGAAAGAGAGATCACCACAAACAGAGATCCCTCAGAGAGAGAGATCACCACAAACAGAGATCCCTCAGAAACAGAGATCACCACAAACAGATCCCTCAGAAACAGAGATCACCACAAACAGAGATCCCTCAGAAAGAGAGATCACCAAAAACAGATCCCTCAGAGAGAGAGATCACCACAAACAGAGATCCCTCAGAAAGAGAGATCACCACAAACAGAGATCCCTCAGAAAGAGAGATCACCACAAATAGAGATCCCTCAGAGAGAGAGATCACCACACACAGAGATCCCTCATAAAGAGAGATCACCACAAACAGAGATCCCTCAGACAGAGAGATCACCACAAACAGAGATCCCTCAGAGAGAGAGATCACCACAAACAGAGATCCCTCAGAGAGAGAGATCACCACACAAAGAGATCCCTCAGAAAGAGAGATCACCACAAACAGAGATCCCTCAGAAAGAGAGATCACCACAAACAGAGATCCCTCAGAAAGAGAGATCACCACAAACAGAGATCGCTCAGAGAGAGAGATCACCACACACAGATATCCCTCAGAAAGAGAGATCACCACAAACAGAGATCCCTCAGAAAGAGAGATCACCACAAACAGATATCCCTCAGAAACAGAGATCACCACAAACAGATCCCTCAGAAAGAGAGAGATCACCACAAACAGATCCCTCAGAGAGAGATCACCACAAACAGATCCCTCAGAGAGAGAGATCACCACAAACAGAGATCCCTCAGAGAGAGATCGCCACAAACAGAGATCCCTCAGAAAGAGAGATCAAAACAAACAGATCCCTCAGAAAGAGAGATCACCACAAACAGATCCCTCAGAAAGAGAGATCACCACAAACAGAGATCCCTCAGAGAGAGAGAGATCACCACAAACAGAGATCCCTCAGAGAGAGAGATCACCACAAACAGAGATCCCTCAGAAAGAGAGATCACCACAAACAGAGATCCCTCAGAAAGAGAGATCACCACAAACAGATCCCTCGGAAACAGATCACCACAAACAGAGATCCCTCAGAAAGAGAGATCACCACAAACAGATCCCTCAGAAAGAGAGATCCCCACAAACAGATCCCTCAGAAAGAGAGATCACCACAAACAGAGATCCCTCAGAGAGAGAGATCACCACAAACAGAGATCCTTCAGAAAGAGAGATCACCACAAACAGATCCTCAGAAACAGAGATCACCACAAACAGAGATCCCTCTGAAAGAGAGATCACCACAAACAGATCCTCAGAAACAGAGATCACCACAAACAGAGATCCCTCAGAAAGAGAGATCACCACAAACAGAACCCTCAGAGAGAGAGAGATCACCACAAACAGAGATCCCTCAGAAAGAGAGATCACCACAAACAGAACCCTCAGAGAGAGAGAGATCACCACAAACAGAGATCCCTCAGAAAGAGAGATCACCACAAACAGAGATCCCTCAGAGAGAGAGATCACCACGAACAGAGATCCCTCAGAGAGAGAGAGAGATCACCACAAACAGAGATCCCTCAGAAACAGAGATCACCACAAACAGATCCCTCAGAAACAGAGATCACCACAAACAGAGATCCCTCAGAAACAGAGATCACCACAAACAGATCCCTCAGAAAGAGAGATCACCACAAACAGAGATCCCTCAGAAAGAGAGATCACCACAAACAGAGATCCCTCAGAAAGAGAGATCACCACAAACAGATCCCTCAGAAACAGATCACCACAAACAGAGATCCCTCAGAAAGAGAGATCACCACAAACAGAGATCCCTCAGAGAGAGAGATCACCACAAACAGATCCCTCAGAAAGAGAGATCCCCACAAACAGATCCCTCAGAAAGAGAGATCACCACAAACAGAGATCCTTCAGAAAGAGAGATCACCACAAACAGAGATCACCACAACCAGATCCTCAGAAACAGAGATCACCACAAACAGAGATCCCTCAGAAAGAGAGATCACCACAAACAGATCCTCAGAAACAGAGATCACCACAAACCGAGATCCCTCAGAAAGAGAGATCACCACAAACAGATCCCTCAGAGAGAGAGATCACCACAAACAGAGATCCCTCAGAAAGAGAGCTCACCACAAACAGAGATCCCTCAGAAAGAGAGATCACCACAAACAGAGATCCCTCAGAGAGAGAGATCACCACAAACAGAGATCCCTCAGAAACTGAGATCACCACAAACAGATCCCTCAGAAACAGAGATCACCACAAACAGAGATCCCTCAGAAAGAGAGATCACCAAAAACAGATCCCTCAGAGAGAGAGATCACCACAAACAGAGATCCCTCAGAAAGAGAGATCACCACAAACAGAGATCCCTCAGAAAGAGAGATCACCACAAATAGAGATCCCTCAGAGAGAGAGATCACCACACACAGAGATCCCTCATAAAGAGAGATCACCACAAACAGAGATCCCTCAGACAGAGAGATCACCACAAACAGAGATCCCTCAGAGAGAGAGATCACCACACAAAGAGATCCCTCAGAAAGAGAGATCACCACAAACAGAGATCCCTCAGAAAGAGAGATCACCACAAACAGAGATCGCTCAGAGAGAGAGATCACCACACACAGAGATCCCTCAGAAAGAGAGATCACCACAAACAGAGATCCCTCAGAGAGAGAGATCACCACAAACAGAGATCCCTCAGAGAGAGAGAGATCACCACAAACAGATCCCTCAGAAAGAGAGATCACCACAAACATATCCCTCAGAAACAGTGATCACCACAAACAGAGATCCCTCAGAAAGAGAGATCACCACAAACAGAGATCCCTCAGAGAGAGAGATCACCACAAACAGATCCCTCAGAAAGAGAGATCACCACAAACAGAGATCCCTCAGAAAGAGAGATCCCCACAAACAGATCCCTCAGAAAGAGAGATCACCACAAACAGAGATCCCTCGGAGAGAGAGATCACCACAAACAGAGATCCTTCAGAAAGAGAGATCACCACAAACAGAGATCCCTCAGAAACAGAGATCACCACAAACAGATCCTCAGAAACAGAGATCACCACAAACAGAGATCCCTCAGAAAGAGAGATCACCACAAACAGATCCTTAGAAACAGAGATCACCACAAACCGAGATCCCTCAGAAAGAGAGATCACCACAAACAGATCCCTCAGAAAGAGAGATCACCACAAACAGAGATCCCTCAGAAAGAGAGATCACCACAAACAGAGATCCCTCAGAGAGAGAGAGATCACCACAAACAGAGATCCCTCAGAAACAGAGATCACCACAAACAGATCCCTCAGAAACAGAGATCACCACAAACAGAGATCCCTCAGAAAGAGAGATCACCACAAACAGATCCCTCAGAGAGAGATCACCACAAACAGAGATCCCTCAGAGAGAGAGAGATCACCACAAACAGAGATCCCTCAGAAAGAGAGATCACCACAAACAGATCCCTCAGAAACAGAGATCACCACAAACAGAGATCCCTCAGAAAGAGAGATCACCACAAACAGAGATCCCTCAGAGAGAGAGAGAGAGATCACCACAAACAGAGATCCCTCAGAGAGAGAGATCACCACAAACAGAGATCCTTCAGAAAGAGAAATCACGACAAACAGAGATCCCTCAGAAACAGAGATCACCACAAACAGAGATCCCTCAGAAACAGAGATCACCACAAATAGAGATCCCTCAGAGAGAGAGAGATCACCACACACAGAGATCCCTCATAAAGAGAGATCACCACAAACAGAGATCCCTCAGACAGAGAGATCACCACAAACAGAGATCCCTCAGAGAGAGAGAGATCACCACACAAAGAGATCCCTCAGAAAGAGAGATCACCACAAACAGAGATCCCTCAGAAAGAGAGATCACCACAAACAGAGATCGCTCAGAGAGAGAGATCACCACACACAGATATCCCTCAGAAAGAGAGATCACCACAAACAGAGATCCCTCAGAAAGAGAGATCACCACAAACAGAGATCCCTCAGAGAGAGAGAGATCACCACAAACAGAGATCCCTCAGAGAGAGAGAGATCACCACAAACAGATCCCTCAGAAAGAGAGATCACCACAAACATATCCCTCAGAAACAGTGATCACCACAAACAGAGATCCCTCAGAAAGAGAGATCACCACAAACAGAGATCCCTCAGAGAGAGAGATCACCACAAACAGATCCCTCAGAAAGAGAGATCACCACAAACAGAGATCCCTCAGAAAGAGAGATCCCCACAAACAGATCCCTCAGAAAGAGAGATCACCACAAACAGAGATCCCTCAGAGAGAGAGATCACCACAAACAGAGATCCTTCAGAAAGAGAGATCACCACAAACAGAGATCCCTCAGAAACAGAGATCACCACAAACAGATCCTCAGAAACAGAGATCACCACAAACAGAGATCCCTCAGAAAGAGAGATCACCACAAACAGATCCTTAGAAACAGAGATCACCACAAACCGAGATCCCTCAGAAAGAGAGATCACCACAAACAGATCCCTCAGAAAGAGAGATCACCACAAACAGAGATCCCTCAGAAAGAGAGATCACCACAAACAGAGATCCCTCAGAGAGAGAGAGATCACCACAAACAGAGATCCCTCAGAAACAGAGATCACCACAAACAGATCCCTCAGAAACAGAGATCACCACAAACAGAGATCCCTCAGAAAGAGAGATCACCACAAACAGATCCCTCAGAGAGAGATCACCACAAACAGAGATCCCTCAGAGAGAGAGAGATCACCACAAACAGAGATCCCTCAGAGAGAGAGATCACCACAAACAGAGATCCTTCAGAAAGAGAGATCACGACAAACAGAGATCCCTCAGAAACAGAGATCACCACCAACAGATATCCCTCAGAAAGAAAGATCACCACAAACAGATCCCTCAGAGAGAGAGAGATCACCACAAACAGAGATCCCTCAGAGAGAGAGATCACCACAAACAGATCCCTCAGAAACAGTGATCACCACAAACAGAGATCCCTCAGAAAGAGAGATCACCACAAACAGAGATCCCTCAGAGAGAGAGATCACCACAAACAGATCCCTCAGAAAGAGAGATCACCACAAACAGAGATCCCTGAGAAAAAGAGATCACCACAAACAGATCCCTCAGAAACAGAGATCACCACAAATAGAGATCCCTCAGAAAGAGAGATCACCAAAAACAGATCCCTCAGAGAGAGAGAGATCACCACAAACAGAGATCCCTCAGAGAGAGAGAGATCACCACAAACAGAGATCCCTCAGAAAGAGAGATCACCACAAACAGAGATCCCTCAGAGAGAGAGATCTCCACAAACAGAGATCCCTCAGAAACAGAGATCACCACAAACAGATCCCTCAGAAACAGAGATCACCACAAACAGAGATCCCTCAGAAAGAGAGATCACCACAAACAGAGATCCCTCAGAAAGAGAGATCACCACAAACAGAGATCCCTCAGAGAGAGAGATCACCACACAGAGATCCCTCAGAAAGAGAGATCACCACAAACAGAGATCCCTCAGAAAGAGAGATCACCACAAACAGAGATCCCTCAGAGAGAGAGATCACCACAAACAGATCCCTCAGAAAGAGAGATCACCACAAACAGATCCCTCAGAAACAGTGATCACCACAAACAGAGATCCCTCAGAAAGAGAGATCACCACAAACAGAGATCCCTCAGAGAGAGAGATCACCACAAACAGATCCCTCAGAAAGAGAGATCACCACAAACAGAGATCCCTCAGAAAGAGAGATCCCCACAAACAGATCCCTCAGAAAGAGAGATCACCACAAACAGAGATCCCTCAGAGAGAGAGATCACCACAAACAGAGATCCTTCAGAAAGAGAGATCACCACAAACAGAGATCCCTCAGAAACAGAGATCACCACAAACAGATCCTCAGAAACAGAGATCACCACAAACAGAGATCCCTCAGAAAGAGTGATCACCACAAACAGATCCTTAGAAACAGAGATCACCACAAACAGAGATCCCTCAGAAAGAGAGATCACCACAAACAGATCCCTACAGAGAGAGATCACCACAAACAGAGATCCCTCAGAAAGAGAGATCACCACAAACAGAGATCCCTCAGAGAGAGAGATCACCACAAACAGAGATCCCTCAGAAAGAGAGATCACCACAAACAGAGATCCCTCAGAAAGAGAGATCACCACAAACAGATCCCTCAGAAACAGAGATCACCACAAACAGAGATCCCTCAGAAAGAGAGATCACCAAAAACAGATCCCTCAGAGAGAGAGATCACCACAAACAGAGATCCCTCAGAGAGAGAGAGATCACCACAAACAGAGATCCCTCAGAAACAGAGAACACCACAAACAGATCCCTCAGAAACAGAGATCACCACAAACAGAGATCCCTCAGAAAGAGAGATCACCAAAAACAGATCCCTCAGAGAGAGAGATCACCACAAACAGAGATCCCTCAGAAAGAGAGATCACCACAAATAGAGATCCCTCAGAGAGAGAGATCACCACACACAGAGATCCCTCATAAAGAGAGATCACCACAAACAGAGATCCCTCAGACAGAGAGATCACCACAAACAGAGATCCCTCAGAGAGAGAGATCACCACACAAAGAGATCCCTCAGAAAGAGAGATCACCACAAACAGAGATCCCTCAGAAAGAGAGATCACCACAAACAGAGATCCCTCAGAAAGAGAGATCACCACAAACAGAGATCGCTCAGAGAGCGAGATCACCACACACAGATATCCCTCAGAAAGAGAGATCACCACAAACAGAGATCCCTCAGAAAGAGAGATCACCACAAAAAGAGATCCCTCATAAAGAGAGATCACCACAAACAGAGATCCCTCAGACAGAGAGATCACCACAAACAGAGATCCCTCAGAGAGAGAGATCACCACAAACAGAGATCCCTCAGAGAGAGAGATCACCACACAAAGAGATCCCTCAGAAAGAGAGATCACCACAAACAGAGATCCCTCAGAAAGAGAGATCACCACACACAGATATCCCTCAGAAAGAGAGATCACCACAAACAGAGATCCCTCAGAAAGAGAGATCACCACAAACAGAGATCCCTCAGAAACAGAGATCACCACAAACAGATCCCTCAGAAAGAGAGAGATCACCACAAACAGATCCCTCAGAGAGAGATCACCACAAACAGATCCCTCAGAGAGAGAGATCACCACAAACAGAGATCCCTCAGAGAGAGATCGCCACAAACAGATCCCTCAGAAAGAGAGATCAAAACAAACAGATCCCTCAGAAAGAGAGATCACCACAAACAGATCCCTCAGAAAGAGAGATCACCACAAACAGAGATCCCTCAGAGAGAGAGAGATCACCACAAACAGAGATCCCTCAGAGAGAGAGATCACCACAAACAGAGATCCCTCAGAAAGAGAGATCACCACAAACAGAGATCCCTCAGAAAGAGAGATCACCACAAACAGATCCCTCGGAAACAGATCACCACAAACAGAGATCCCTCAGAAAGAGAGATCACCACAAACAGAGATCCCTCAGAGAGAGAGATCACCACAAACAGATCCCTCAGAAAGAGAGATCCCCACAAACAGATCCCTCAGAAAGAGAGATCACCACAAACAGAGATCCCTCAGAGAGAGAGATCACCACAAACAGAGATCCTTCAGAAAGAGAGATCACCACAAACAGATCCTCAGAAACAGAGATCACCACAAACAGAGATCCCTCTGAAAGAGAGATCACCACAAACAGATCCTCAGAAACAGAGATCACCACAAACAGAACCCTCAGAGAGAGAGAGATCACCACAAACAGAGATCCCTCAGAAAGAGAGATCACCACAAACAGAACCCTCAGAGAGAGAGAGATCACCACAAACAGAGATCCGTCAGAAAGAGAGATCACCACAAACAGAGATCCCTCAGAGAGAGAGATCACCACAAACAGAGATCCCTCAGAGAGAGAGAGAGATCACCACAAACAGAGATCCCTCAGAAACAGAGATCACCACAAACAGATCCCTCAGAAACAGAGATCACCACAAACAGAGATCCCTCAGAAACAGAGATCACCACAAACAGATCCCTCAGAAAGAGAGATCACAACAAACAGAGATCCCTCAGAAAGAGAGATCACCACAAACAGAGATCCCTCAGAAAGAGAGATCACCACAAACAGATCCCTCAGAAACAGATCACCACAAACAGAGATCCCTCAGAAAGAGAGATCACCACAAACAGAGATCCCTCAGAAAGAGAGATCACCACAAATAGAGATCCCTCAGAGAGAGAGATCACCACACACAGAGATCCCTCATAAAGAGAGATCACCACAAACTGAGATCCCTCAGACAGAGAGATCACCACAAACAGAGATCCCTCAGAGAGAGAGATCACCACAAACAGAGATCCCTCAGAGAGAGAGATCACCACACAAAGAGATCCCTCAGAAAGAGAGATCACCACAAACAGAGATCCCTCAGAAAGAGAGATCACCACAAACAGAGATCCCTCAGAAAGAGAGATCACCACAAACAGAGATCGCTCAGAGAGAGAGATCACCACACACAGATATCCCTCAGAAAGAGAGATCACCACAAACAGAGATCCCTCAGAAAGAGAGATCACCACAAACAGAGATCCCTCAGAAACAGAGATCACCACAAACAGATCCCTCAGAGAGAGATCACCACAAACAGATCCCTCAGAGAGAGAGATCACCACAAACAGAGATCCCTCAGAGAGAGATCGCCACAAACAGATCCCTCAGAAAGAGAGATCAAAACAAACAGATCCCTCAGAAAGAGAGATCACCACAAACAGATCCCTCAGAAAGAGAGATCACCACAAACAGAGCTCCCTCAGAGAGAGAGAGATCACCACAAACAGAGATCCCTCAGAGAGAGAGATCACCACAAACAGAGATCCCTCAGAAAGAGAGATCACCACAAACAGAGATCCCTCAGAAAGAGAGATCACCACAAACAGATCCCTCGGAAACAGATCACCACAAACAGAGATCCCTCAGAAAGAGAGATCACCACAAACAGAGATCCCTCAGAGAGAGAGATCACCTCAAACAGATCCCTCAGAAAGAGAGATCCCCACAAACAGATCCCTCAGAAAGAGAGATCACCACAAACAGAGATCCCTCAGACAGAGAGATCACCACAAACAGAGATCCTTCAGAAAGAGAGATCACCACAAACAGATCCTCAGAAACAGAGATCACCACAAACAGAGATCCCTCTGAAAGAGAGATCACCACAAACAGATCCTCAGAAACAGAGATCACCACAAACAGAGATCCCTCAGAAAGAGAGATCACCACAAACAGAACCCTCAGAGAGAGAGAGATCACCACAAACAGAGATCCCTCAGAAAGAGAGATCACCACAAACAGAACCCTCAGAGAGTGAGAGATAACCACAAACAGAGATCCCTCAGAAAGAGAGATCACCACAAACAGAGATCCCTCAGAGAGAGAGATCACCACAAACAGAGATCCCTCAGAGAGAGAGAGAGATCACCACAAACAGAGATCCCTCAGAAACAGAGATCACCACAAACAGATCCCTCAGAAACAGAGATCACCACAAACAGAGATCCATCAGAAACAGAGATCACCACAAACAGATCCCTCAGAAAGAGAGATCACCACAAACAGAGATCCCTCAGAAAGAGAGATCACCACAAACAGAGATCCCTCAGAAAGAGAGATCACCACAAACAGATCCCTCAGAAACAGATCACCACAAACAGAGATCCCTCAGAAAGAGAGATCACCACAAACAGAGATCCCTCAGAGAGAGAGATCACCACAAACAGATCCCTCAGAAAGAGAGATCCCCACAAACAGATCCCTCAGAAAGAGAGATCACCACAAACAGAGATCCTTCAGAAAGAGAGATCACCACAAACAGAGATCACCACAACCAGATCCTCAGAAACAGAGATCACCACAAACAGAGATCCCTCAGAAAGAGAGATCACCACAAACAGATCCTCAGAAACAGAGATCACCACAAACCGAGATCCCTCAGAAAGAGAGATCACCACAAACAGATCCCTCAGAGAGAGAGATCACCACAAACAGAGATCCCTCAGAAAGAGAGCTCACCACAAACAGAGATCCCTCAGAAAGAGAGATCACCACAAACAGAGATCCCTCAGAGAGAGAGATCACCACAAACAGAGATCCCTCAGAAACTGAGATCCCCACAAACAGATCCCTCAGAAACAGAGATCACCACAAACAGAGATCCCTCAGAAAGAGAGATCACCAAAAACAGATCCCTCAGAGAGAGAGATCACCACAAACAGAGATCCCTCAGAAAGAGAGATCACCACAAACAGAGATCCCTCAGAAAGAGAGATCACCACAAATAGAGATCCCTCAGAGAGAGAGATCACCACACACAGAGATCCCTCATAAAGAGAGATCACCACAAACAGAGATCCCTCAGACAGAGAGATCACCACAAACAGAGATCCCTCAGAAAGAGAGATCACCACACAAAGAGATCCCTCAGAAAGAGAGATCACCACAAACAGAGATCCCTCAGAAAGAGAGATCACCACAAACAGAGATCGCTCAGAGAGAGAGATCACCACACACAGATATCCCTCAGAAAGAGAGATCACCACAAACAGAGATCCCTCAGAAAGAGAGATCACCACAAACAGAGATCCCTCAGAGAGAGAGATCACCACAAACAGAGATCCCTCAGAGAGAGAGATCACCACAAACAGATCCCTCAGAAAGAGAGATCACCACAAACATATCCCTCAGAAACAGTGATCACCACAAACAGAGATCCCTCAGAAAGAGAGATCACCACAAACAGAGATCCCTCAGAGAGAGAGATCACCACAAACAGATCCCTCAGAAAGAGAGATCACCACAAACAGAGATCCCTCAGAAAGAGAGATCCCCACAAACAGATCCCTCAGAAAGAGAGATCACCACAAACAGAGATCCCTCAGAGAGAGAGATCACCACAAACAGAGATCCTTCAGAAAGAGAGATCACCACAAACAGAGATCCCTCAGAAACAGAGATCACCACAAACAGATCCTCAGAAACAGAGATCACCACAAACAGAGATCCCTCAGAAAGAGAGATCACCACAAACAGATCCTTAGAAACAGAGATCACCACAAACCGAGATCCCTCAGAAAGAGAGATCACCACAAACAGATCCCTCAGAAAGAGAGATCACCACAAACAGAGATCCCTCAGAAAGAGAGATCACCACAAACAGAGATCCCTCAGAGAGAGAGAGATCACCACAAACAGAGATCCCTCAGAAACAGAGATCACCACAAACAGATCCCTCAGAAACAGAGATCACCACAAACAGAGATCCCTCAGAAAGAGAGATCACCACAAACTGATCCCTCAGAGAGAGATCACCACAAACAGAGATCCCTCAGAGAGAGAGAGATCACCACAAACAGAGATCCCTCAGAAAGAGAGATCACCACAAACAGATCCCTCAGAAACAGAGATCACCACAAACAGAGATCCCTCAGAAAGAGAGATCACCACAAACAGAGATCCCTCAGAGAGAGAGAGAGATCACCACAAACAGAGATCCCTCAGAGAGAGAGATCACCACAAACAGAGATCCTTCAGAAAGAGAGATCACGACAAACAGAGATCCCTCAGAAACAGAGATCACCACAAACAGAGATCCCTCAGAAACAGAGATCACCACAAATAGAGATCCCTCAGAGAGAGAGATCACCACACACAGAGATCCCTCATAAAGAGAGATCACCACAAACAGAGATCCCTCAGACAGAGAGATCACCACAAACAGAGATCCCTCAGAGAGAGAGATCACCACACAAAGAGATCCCTCAGAAAGAGAGATCACCACAAACAGAGATCCCTCAGAAAGAGAGATCACCACAAACAGAGATCGCTCAGAGAGAGAGATCACCACACACAGATATCCCTCAGAAAGAGAGATCACCACAAACAGAGATCCCTCAGAAAGAGAGATCACCACAAACAGAGATCCCTCAGAGAGAGAGATCACCACAAACAGAGATCCCTCAGAGAGAGAGAGATCACCACAAACAGATCCCTCAGAAAGAGAGATCACCACAAACATATCCCTCAGAAACAGTGATCACCACAAACAGAGATCCCTCAGAAAGAGAGATCACCACAAACAGAGATCCCTCAGAGAGAGAGATCACCACAAACAGATCCCTCAGAAAGAGAGATCACCACAAACAGAGATCCCTCAGAAAGAGAGATCCCCACAAACAGATCCCTCAGAAAGATAGATCAACACAAACAGAGATCCCTCAGAGAGAGAGAGATCACCACAAACAGAGATCCTTCAGAAAGAGAGATCACCACAAACAGAGATCCCTCAGAAACAGAGATCACCACAAACAGATCCTCAGAAACAGAGATCACCACAAACAGAGATCCCTCAGAAAGAGAGATCACCACAAACAGATCCTTAGAAACAGAGATCACCACAAACCGAGATCCCTCAGAAAGAGAGATCACCACAAACTGATCCCTCAGAAAGAGAGATCACCACAAACAGAGATCCCTCAGAAAGAGAGATCACCACAAACAGAGATCCCTCAGAGAGAGAGAGATCACCACAAACAGAGATCCCTCAGAAACAGAGATCACCACAAACAGATCCCTCAGAAACAGAGATCACCACAAACAGAGATCCCTCAGAAAGAGAGATCACCACAAACAGATCCCTCAGAGAGAGATCACCACAAACAGAGATCCCTCAGAGAGAGAGAGATCACCACAAACAGAGATCCCTCAGAAAGAGAGATCACCACAAACAGATCCCTCAGAAACAGAGATCACCACAAACAGAGATCCCTCAGAAAGAGAGATCACCACAAACAGAGATCCTTCAGAAAGAGAGATCACGACAAACAGAGATCCCTCAGAAACAGAGATCACCACCAACAGATATCCCTCAGAAAGAAAGATCACCACAAACAGATCCCTCAGAGAGA
Source organism: Heterodontus francisci (assembly GCF_036365525.1). Taxonomy (NCBI): domain Eukaryota; kingdom Metazoa; phylum Chordata; class Chondrichthyes; order Heterodontiformes; family Heterodontidae; genus Heterodontus; species Heterodontus francisci. Next base: position 45,994 of record NW_027142055.1, read on the forward strand.
GAGATCACCACAAACAGAGATCCCTCAGAAAGAGAGATCACCACAAATAGAGATCCCTCAGAGAGAGAGATCACCACACACAGAGATCCCTCATAAAGAGAGATCACCACAAACAGAGATCCCTCAGACAGAGAGATCACCACAAACAGAGATCCCTCAGAGAGAGAGATCACCACACAAAGAGATCCCTCAGAAAGAGAGATCACCACAAACAGAGATCCCTCAGAAAGAGAGATCACCACAAACAGAGATCCCTCAGAAAGAGAGATCACCACAAACAGAGATCGCTCAGAGAGCGAGATCACCACACACAGATATCCCTCAGAAAGAGAGATCACCACAAACAGAGATCCCTCAGAAAGAGAGATCACCACAAAAAGAGATCCCTCAGAGAGAGAGATCACCACAAACAGAGATCCCTCAGAGAGAGAGAGATCACCACAAACAGATCCCTCAGAAAGAGAGATCACCACAAACATATCCCTCAGAAACAGTGATCACCACAAACAGAGATCCCTCAGAGAGAGAGATCACCACAAACAGAGATCCTTCAGAAAGAGAGATCACGACAAACAGGGATCCCTCAGAAACAGAGATCACCACAAACAGAGATCCCTCAGAGAGAGAGATCACCACAAACAGAGATCCTTCAGAAAGAGAGATCACGACAAACAGAGATCCCTCAGAAACAGAGATCACCACAAACAGAGATCCCTCAGAAACAGAGATCACCACAAAAAGATCCTCAGAAACAGAGATCACCACCAACAGATATCCCTCAGAAAGAAAGATCACCACAAACAGATCCCTCAGAGAGAGAGAGATCACCACAAACAGAGATCCCTCAGAGAGAGAGATCACCACAAACAGATCCCTCAGAAACAGTGATCACCACAAACAGAGATCCCTCAGAAAGAGAGATCACCACAAACAGAGATCCCTCAGAGAGAGAGATCACCACAAACAGATCCCTCAGAAAGAGAGATCACCACAAACAGAGATCCCTCAGAAACAGAGATCACCACAAACAGATCCCTCAGAAACAGAGATCACCACAAATAGAGATCCCTCAGAAAGAGAGATCACCAAAAACAGATCCCTCAGAGAGAGAGATCATCACAAACAGAGATCCCTCAGAGAGAGAGAGAGATCACCACAAACAGAGATCCCTCAGAAAGAGAGATCACCACAAACAGAGATCCCTCAGAGAGAGAGATCACCACAAACAGAGATCCCTCAGAAAGAGAGATCACCACAAACAGAGATCCCTCAGAAAGAGAGATCACCACAAATAGAGATCCCTCAGAGAGAGAGATCACCACACACAGAAATCCCTCAGAAAGAGAGATCACCACAAACAGAGATCCCTCAGACAGAGAGATCACCACAAACAGAGATCCCTCAGAGAGAGAGATCACCACACACAGAGAACCCTCAGAAAGAGAGATCACCACAAACAGAGATCCCTCAGAAAGAGAGATCACCAGAAACAGAGATCCCACAGAAAGAGAGATCACCACAAACAGAGATCCCTCAGAAAGATAGATCACCACAAACAGAGATCCCTCAGAGAGAGAGATCACCACAAACAGAGATCCCTCAGAGAGAGAGATCACCACAAACAGATCCCTCAGAAAGAGAGATCACCACAAACAGATCCCTCAGAAACAGTGATCACCACAAACAGAGATCCCTCAGAAAGAGAGATCACCACAAACAGAGATCCCTCAGAGAGAGAGATCACCACAAACAGATCCCTCAGAAAGAGAGATCACCACAAACAGAGATCCCTCAGAAAGAGAGATCCCCACAAACAGATCCCTCAGAAAGAGAGATCACCACAAACAGAGATCCCTCAGAGAGAGAGATCACCACAAACAGATCCTCCAGAAAGAGAGATCACCACAAACAGAGATCCCTCAGAAACAGAGATCACCACAAACAGATCCTCAGAAACAGAGATCACCACAAACAGAGATCCCTCAGAAAGAGAGATCACCACAAACAGATCCTTAGAAACAGAGATCACCACAAACAGACATCCCTCAGAAAGAGAGATCACCACAAACAGATCCCTCAGAGAGAGAGATCACCACAAACAGAGATCCCTCAGAGAGAGAGATCACCACAAACAGAGATCCCTCAGAAAGAGAGATCACCACAAACAGAGATCCCTCAGAAAGAGAGATCACCACAAATAGAGATCCCTCAGAGAGAGAGATCACCACACACAGAGATCCCTCATAAAGAGAGATCACCACAAACAGAGATCCCTCAGACAGAGAGATCACCACAAACAGAGATCCCTCAGAGAGAGAGATCACCACACACAGAGATCCCTCAGAAAGAGAGATCACCACAAACAGAGATCCCTCAGAAAGAGAGATCCCCACAAACAGATCCCTCAGAAAGAGAGATCACCACAAACAGAGATCCCTCAGAGAGAGAGATCACCACAAACAGATCCCTCAGAAAGAGAGATCACCACAAACAGAGATCCCTCAGAAAGAGAGATCACCGCAAACAGAGATCCCTCAGAGAGAGAGAGATCACCACAAACAGATCCCTCAGAAAGAGAGATCACCACAAACAGAGATCCCTCAGAAAGAGAGATCACCACAAACAGAGATCCCTCAGAAACAGAGATCACCACAAACAGATCCCTCAGAAAGAGAGAGATCACCACAAACAGATCCCTCAGAGAGAGATCACCACAAACAGATCCCTCAGAGAGAGAGAGAGATCACCACAAACAGAGATCCCTCAGAGAGAGAGATCACCACAAACAGAGATCCCTCAGAGAGAGAGAGATCACCACAAACAGAGATCCCTCAGAAAGAGAGATCACCACAAACAGAGATCCCTCAGAAACAGAGATCACCACAAACAGATCCCTCGGAAACAGATCACCACAAACAGAGATCCCTCAGAAAGAGAGATCACCACAAACAGAGATCCCTCAGAGAGAGAGATCACCACAAACAGATCCCTCAGAAAGAGAGATCCCCACAAACAGATCCCTCAGAAAGAGAGATCACCACAAACAGAGATCCCTCAGACAGAGAGATCACCACAAACAGAGATCCCTCAGAGAGAGAGATCACCACACACAGAGAACCCTCAGAAAGAGAGATCACCACAAACAGAGATCCCTCAGAAACAGAGATCACCACAAACAGATCCTCAGAAACAGAGATCACCACAAACAGAGATCCCTCTGAAAGAGAGATCACCACAAACAGATCCTTAGAAACAGAGATCACCACAAACAGATCCCTCAGAAACAGAGATCACCACAAACAGAGATCCCTCAGAAAGAGAGATCACCACAAACAGAGATCCCTCAGAGAGAGAGAGAGATCACGACAAACAGAGATCCCTCAGAGAGAGAGATCACCACAAACAGAGATCCTTCAGAAAGAGAGATCACGACAAACAGAGATCCCTCAGAAACAGAGATCACCACAAACAGAGATCCCTCAGAAACAGAGATCACCACAAACAGATCCTCAGAAACAGAGATCACCACCAACAGATATCCCTCAGAGAGAGAGAGATCACCACAAACAGAGATCCCTCAGAGAGAGAGAGATCACCACAAACAGATCCTCAGAAACAGAGATCACCACAAACCGAGATCCCTCAGAAAGAGAGATCACCACAAACAGATCCCTCAGAGAGAGAGATCACCACAAACAGAGATCCCTCAGAAAGAAAGATCACCACAAACAGAGATCCCTCAGAGAGAGAGATCACCACAAACAGAGATCCCTCAGAAACAGAGATCACCACAAACAGATCCCTCAGAAACAGAGATCACCACAAACAGAGATCCCTCAGAAAGAGAGATCACCAAAAACAGATCCCTCAGAGAGAGAGATCACCACAAACAGAGATCCCTCAGAAAGAGAGATCACCACAAACAGAGATCCCTCAGAAAGAGAGATCACCACAAATAGAGATCCCTCAGAGAGAGAGAGCACCACACACAGAGATCCCTCATAAAGAGAGATCACCACAAACAGAGATCCCTCAGACAGAGAGATCACCACAAACAGAGATCCCTCAGAGAGAGAGAGATCACCACACAAAGAGATCCCTCAGAAAGAGAGATCACCACAGACAGAGATCCCTCAGAAAGAGAGATCACCACAAACAGAGATCCCTCAGAAAGAGAGATCACCACAAACAGAGATCCCTCAGAGAGAGAGATCACCACACACAGATATCCCTCAGAAAGAGAGATCACCACAAACAGAGATCCCTCAGAAAGAGAGATCACCACAAACAGAGATCCCTCAGAGAGAGAGATCACCACAAACAGAGATCCCTCAGAGAGAGAGATCACCACAAACAGAGATCCCTCAGAGAGAGAGAGAGATCACCACAAACAGATCCCTCAGAAAGAGAGATCACCACAAACATATCCCTCAGAAACAGTGATCACCACAAACAGAGATCCCTCCGAAAGAGAGATCACCACAAACAGAGATCCCTCAGAGAGAGAGATCACCACAAACAGATCCCTCAGAAAGAGAGATCACCACAAACAGAGATCCCTCAGAAAGAGAGATCCCCACAAACAGATCCCTCAGAAAGAGAGATCACCACAAACAGAGATCCCTCAGAGAGAGATCACCACAAACAGAGATCCTTCAGAAAGAGAGATCACCACAAACAGAACCCTCAGAGAGAGAGAGATCACCACAAACAGAGATCCCTCAGAAAGAGAGATCACCACAAACAGAGATCCCTCAGAGAGAGAGATCACCACAAACAGAGATCCCTCAGAGAGAGAGAGAGATCACCACAAACAGAGATCCCTCAGAAACAGAGATCACCACAAACAGATCCCTCAGAAACAGAGATCACCACAAACAGAGATCCCTCAGAAACAGAGATCACCACAAACAGATCCCTCAGAAAGAGAGATCACAACAAACAGAGATCCCTCAGAAAGAGAGATCACCACAAACATAGATCCCTCAGAAAGAGAGATCACCACAAACAGATCCCTCAGAAACAGATCACCACAAACAGAGATCCCTCAGAAAGAGAGATCACCACAAACAGAGATCCCTCAGAAAGAGAGATCACCACAAATAGAGATCCCTCAGAGAGAGAGATCACCACACACAGAGATCCCTCATAAAGAGAGATCACCACAAACTGAGATCCCTCAGACAGAGAGATCACCACAAACAGAGATCCCTCAGAGAGAGAGATCACCACAAACAGAGATCCCTCAGAGAGAGAGATCACCACACAAAGAGATCCCTCAGAAAGAGAGATCACCACAAACAGAGATCCCTCAGAAAGAGAGATCACCACAAACAGAGATCCCTCAGAAAGAGAGATCACCACAAACAGAGATCGCTCAGAGAGAGAGATCACCACACACAGATATCCCTCAGAAAGAGAGATCACCACAAACAGAGATCCCTCAGAAAGAGAGATCACCACAAACAGAGATCCCTCAGAAACAGAGATCACCACAAACAGATCCCTCAGAGAGAGATCACCACAAACAGATCCCTCAGAGAGAGAGATCACCACAAACAGAGATCCCTCAGAGAGAGATCGCCACAAACAGATCCCTCAGAAAGAGAGATCAAAACAAACAGATCCCTCAGAAAGAGAGATCACCACAAACAGATCCCTCAGAAAGAGAGATCACCACAAACAGAGCTCCCTCAGAGAGAGAGAGATCACCACAAACAGAGATCCCTCAGAGAGAGAGATCACCACAAACAGAGATCCCTCAGAAAGAGAGATCACCACAAACAGAGATCCCTCAGAAAGAGAGATCACCACAAACAGATCCCTCGGAAACAGATCACCACAAACAGAGATCCCTCAGAAAGAGAGATCACCACAAACAGAGATCCCTCAGAGAGAGAGATCACCTCAAACAGATCCCTCAGAAAGAGAGATCCCCACAAACAGATCCCTCAGAAAGAGAGATCACCACAAACAGAGATCCCTCAGACAGAGAGATCACCACAAACAGAGATCCTTCAGAAAGAGAGATCACCACAAACAGATCCTCAGAAACAGAGATCACCACAAACAGAGATCCCTCTGAAAGAGAGATCACCACAAACAGATCCTCAGAAACAGAGATCACCACAAACAGAGATCCCTCAGAAAGAGAGATCACCACAAACAGAACCCTCAGAGAGAGAGAGATCACCACAAACAGAGATCCCTCAGAAAGAGAGATCACCACAAACAGAACCCTCAGAGAGTGAGAGATAACCACAAACAGAGATCCCTCAGAAAGAGAGATCACCACAAACAGAGATCCCTCAGAGAGAGAGATCACCACAAACAGAGATCCCTCAGAGAGAGAGAGAGATCACCACAAACAGAGATCCCTCAGAAACAGAGATCACCACAAACAGATCCCTCAGAAACAGAGATCACCACAAACAGAGATCCCTCAGAAACAGAGATCACCACAAACAGATCCCTCAGAAAGAGAGATCACCACAAACAGAGATCCCTCAGAAAGAGAGATCACCACAAACAGAGATCCCTCAGAAAGAGAGATCACCACAAACAGATCCCTCAGAAACAGATCACCACAAACAGAGATCCCTCAGAAAGAGAGATCACCACAAACAGAGATCCCTCAGAGAGAGAGATCACCACAAACAGATCCCTCAGAAAGAGAGATCCCCACAAACAGATCCCTCAGAAAGAGAGATCACCACAAACAGAGATCCTTCAGAAAGAGAGATCACCACAAACAGAGATCACCACAACCAGATCCTCAGAAACAGAGATCACCACAAACAGAGATCCCTCAGAAAGAGAGATCACCACAAACAGATCCTCAGAAACAGAGATCACCACAAACCGAGATCCCTCAGAAAGAGAGATCACCACAAACAGATCCCTCAGAGAGAGAGATCACCACAAACAGAGATCCCTCAGAAAGAGAGCTCACCACAAACAGAGATCCCTCAGAAAGAGAGATCACCACAAACAGAGATCCCTCAGAGAGAGAGATCACCACAAACAGAGATCCCTCAGAAACTGAGATCCCCACAAACAGATCCCTCAGAAACAGAGATCACCACAAACAGAGATCCCTCAGAAAGAGAGATCACCAAAAACAGATCCCTCAGAGAGAGAGATCACCACAAACAGAGATCCCTCAGAAAGAGAGATCACCACAAACAGAGATCCCTCAGAAAGAGAGATCACCACAAATAGAGATCCCTCAGAGAGAGAGATCACCACACACAGAGATCCCTCATAAAGAGAGATCACCACAAACAGAGATCCCTCAGACAGAGAGATCACCACAAACAGAGATCCCTCAGAGAGAGAGATCACCACACAAAGAGATCCCTCAGAAAGAGAGATCACCACAAACAGAGATCCCTCAGAAAGAGAGATCACCACAAACAGAGATCGCTCAGAGAGAGAGATCACCACACACAGATATCCCTCAGAAAGAGAGATCACCACAAACAGAGATCCCTCAGAAAGAGAGATCACCACAAACAGAGATCCCTCAGAGAGAGAGATCACCACAAACAGAGATCCCTCAGAGAGAGAGATCACCACAAACAGATCCCTCAGAAAGAGAGATCACCACAAACATATCCCTCAGAAACAGTGATCACCACAAACAGAGATCCCTCAGAAAGAGAGATCACCACAAACAGAGATCCCTCAGAGAGAGAGATCACCACAAACAGATCCCTCAGAAAGAGAGATCACCACAAACAGAGATCCCTCAGAAAGAGAGATCCCCACAAACAGATCCCTCAGAAAGAGAGATCACCACAAACAGAGATCCCTCAGAGAGAGAGATCACCACAAACAGAGATCCTTCAGAAAGAGAGATCACCACAAACAGAGATCCCTCAGAAACAGAGATCACCACAAACAGATCCTCAGAAACAGAGATCACCACAAACAGAGATCCCTCAGAAAGAGAGATCACCACAAACAGATCCTTAGAAACAGAGATCACCACAAACCGAGATCCCTCAGAAAGAGAGATCACCACAAACAGATCCCTCAGAAAGAGAGATCACCACAAACAGAGATCCCTCAGAAAGAGAGATCACCACAAACAGAGATCCCTCAGAGAGAGAGAGATCACCACAAACAGAGATCCCTCAGAAACAGAGATCACCACAAACAGATCCCTCAGAAACAGAGATCACCACAAACAGAGATCCCTCAGAAAGAGAGATCACCACAAACTGATCCCTCAGAGAGAGATCACCACAAACAGAGATCCCTCAGAGAGAGAGAGATCACCACAAACAGAGATCCCTCAGAAAGAGAGATCACCACAAACAGATCCCTCAGAAACAGAGATCACCACAAACAGAGATCCCTCAGAAAGAGAGATCACCACAAACAGAGATCCCTCAGAGAGAGAGAGAGATCACCACAAACAGAGATCCCTCAGAGAGAGAGATCACCACAAACAGAGATCCTTCAGAAAGAGAGATCACGACAAACAGAGATCCCTCAGAAACAGAGATCACCACAAACAGAGATCCCTCAGAAACAGAGATCACCACAAATAGAGATCCCTCAGAGAGAGAGATCACCACACACAGAGATCCCTCATAAAGAGAGATCACCACAAACAGAGATCCCTCAGACAGAGAGATCACCACAAACAGAGATCCCTCAGAGAGAGATCACCACACAAAGAGATCCCTCAGAAAGAGAGATCACCACAAACAGAGATCCCTCAGAAAGAGAGATCACCACAAACAGAGATCGCTCAGAGAGAGAGATCACCACACACAGATATCCCTCAGAAAGAGAGATCACCACAAACAGAGATCCCTCAGAAAGAGAGATCACCACAAACAGAGATCCCTCAGAGAGAGAGATCACCACAAACAGAGATCCCTCAGAGAGAGAGAGATCACCACAAACAGATCCCTCAGAAAGAGAGATCACCACAAACATATCCCTCAGAAACAGTGATCACCACAAACAGAGATCCCTCAGAAAGAGAGATCACCACAAACAGAGATCCCTCAGAGAGAGAGATCACCACAAACAGATCCCTCAGAAAGAGAGATCACCACAAACAGAGATCCCTCAGAAAGAGAGATCCCCACAAACAGATCCCTCAGAAAGATAGATCAACACAAACAGAGATCCCTCAGAGAGAGAGAGATCACCACAAACAGAGATCCTTCAGAAAGAGAGATCACCACAAACAGAGATCCCTCAGAAACAGAGATCACCACAAACAGATCCTCAGAAACAGAGATCACCACAAACAGAGATCCCTCAGAAAGAGAGATCACCACAAACAGATCCTTAGAAACAGAGATCACCACAAACCGAGATCCCTCAGAAAGAGAGATCACCACAAACTGATCCCTCAGAAAGAGAGATCACCACAAACAGAGATCCCTCAGAAAGAGAGATCACCACAAACAGAGATCCCTCAGAGAGAGAGAGATCACCACAAACAGAGATCCCTCAGAAACAGAGATCACCACAAACAGATCCCTCAGAAACAGAGATCACCACAAACAGAGATCCCTCAGAAAGAGAGATCACCACAAACAGATCCCTCAGAGAGAGATCACCACAAACAGAGATCCCTCAGAGAGAGAGAGATCACCACAAACAGAGATCCCTCAGAAAGAGAGATCACCACAAACAGATCCCTCAGAAACAGAGATCACCACAAACAGAGATCCCTCAGAAAGAGAGATCACCACAAACAGAGATCCTTCAGAAAGAGAGATCACGACAAACAGAGATCCCTCAGAAACAGAGATCACCACCAACAGATATCCCTCAGAAAGAAAGATCACCACAAACAGATCCCTCAGAGAGAGAGATCACCACAAACAGAGATCCCTCAGAAAGAGAGATCACCACAAATAGAGATCCCTCAGAGAGAGAGATCACCACACACAGAGATCCCTCATAAAGAGAGATCACCACAAACAGAGATCCCTCAGACAGAGAGATCACCACAAACAGAGATCCCTCAGAGAGAGAGATCACCACACAAAGAGATCCCTCAGAAAGAGAGATCACCACAAACAGAGATCCCTCAGAAAGAGAGATCACCACAAACAGAGATCCCTCAGAAAGAGAGATCACCACAAACAGAGATCGCTCAGAGAGCGAGATCACCACACACAGATATCCCTCAGAAAGAGAGATCACCACAAACAGAGATCCCTCAGAAAGAGAGATCACCACAAAAAGAGATCCCTCAGAGAGAGAGATCACCACAAACAGAGATCCCTCAGAGAGAGAGAGATCACCACAAACAGATCCCTCAGAAAGAGAGATCACCACAAACATATCCCTCAGAAACAGTGATCACCACAAACAGAGATCCCTCAGAGAGAGAGATCACCACAAACAGAGATCCTTCAGAAAGAGAGATCACGACAAACAGGGATCCCTCAGAAACAGAGATCACCACAAACAGAGATCCCTCAGAGAGAGAGATCACCACAAACAGAGATCCTTCAGAAAGAGAGATCACGACAAACAGAGATCCCTCAGAAACAGAGATCACCACAAACAGAGATCCCTCAGAAACAGAGATCACCACAAAAAGATCCTCAGAAACAGAGATCACCACCAACAGATATCCCTCAGAAAGAAAGATCACCACAAACAGATCCCTCAGAGAGAGAGAGATCACCACAAACAGAGATCCCTCAGAGAGAGAGATCACCACAAACAGATCCCTCAGAAACAGTGATCACCACAAACAGAGATCCCTCAGAAAGAGAGATCACCACAAACAGAGATCCCTCAGAGAGAGAGATCACCACAAACAGATCCCTCAGAAAGAGAGATCACCACAAACAGAGATCCCTCAGAAACAGAGATCACCACAAACAGATCCCTCAGAAACAGAGATCACCACAAATAGAGATCCCTCAGAAAGAGAGATCACCAAAAACAGATCCCTCAGAGAGAGAGATCATCACAAACAGAGATCCCTCAGAGAGAGAGAGATCACCACAAACAGAGATCCCTCAGAAAGAGAGATCACCACAAACAGAGATCCCTCAGAGAGAGAGATCACCACAAACAGAGATCCCTCAGAAAGAGAGATCACCACAAACAGAGATCCCTCAGAAAGAGAGATCACCACAAATAGAGATCCCTCAGAGAGAGAGATCACCACACACAGAAATCCCTCAGAAAGAGAGATCACCACAAACAGAGATCCCTCAGACAGAGAGATCACCACAAACAGAGATCCCTCAGAGAGAGAGATCACCACACACAGAGAACCCTCAGAAAGAGAGATCACCACAAACAGAGATCCCTCAGAAAGAGAGATCACCAGAAACAGAGATCCCACAGAAAGAGAGATCACCACAAACAGAGATCCCTCAGAAAGATAGATCACCACAAACAGAGATCCCTCAGAGAGAGAGATCACCACAAACAGAGATCCCTCAGAGAGAGAGATCACCACAAACAGATCCCTCAGAAAGAGAGATCACCACAAACAGATCCCTCAGAAACAGTGATCACCACAAACAGAGATCCCTCAGAAAGAGAGATCACCACAAACAGAGATCCCTCAGAGAGAGAGATCACCACAAACAGATCCCTCAGAAAGAGAGATCACCACAAACAGAGATCCCTCAGAAAGAGAGATCCCCACAAACAGATCCCTCAGAAAGAGAGATCACCACAAACAGAGATCCCTCAGAGAGAGAGATCACCACAAACAGATCCTCCAGAAAGAGAGATCACCACAAACAGAGATCCCTCAGAAACAGAGATCACCACAAACAGATCCTCAGAAACAGAGATCACCACAAACAGAGATCCCTCAGAAAGAGAGATCACCACAAACAGATCCTTAGAAACAGAGATCACCACAAACAGACATCCCTCAGAAAGAGAGATCACCACAAACAGATCCCTCAGAGAGAGAGATCACCACAAACAGAGATCCCTCAGAGAGAGAGATCACCACAAACAGAGATCCCTCAGAAAGAGAGATCACCACAAATAGAGATCCCTCAGAGAGAGAGATCACCACACACAGAGATCCCTCATAAAGAGAGATCACCACAAACAGAGATCCCTCAGACAGAGAGATCACCACAAACAGAGATCCCTCAGAGAGAGAGATCACCACACACAGAGATCCCTCAGAAAGAGAGATCACCACAAACAGAGATCCCTCAGAAAGAGAGATCCCCACAAACAGATCCCTCAGAAAGAGAGATCACCACAAACAGAGATCCCTCAGAGAGAGAGATCACCACAAACAGATCCCTCAGAAAGAGAGATCACCACAAACAGAGATCCCTCAGAAAGAGAGATCACCGCAAACAGAGATCCCTCAGAGAGAGAGAGATCACCACAAACAGATCCCTCAGAAAGAGAGATCACCACAAACAGAGATCCCTCAGAAAGAGAGATCACCACAAACAGAGATCCCTCAGAAACAGAGATCACCACAAACAGATCCCTCAGAAAGAGAGAGATCACCACAAACAGATCCCTCAGAGAGAGATCACCACAAACAGATCCCTCAGAGAGAGAGAGAGATCACCACAAACAGAGATCCCTCAGAGAGAGAGATCACCACAAACAGAGATCCCTCAGAGAGAGAGAGATCACCACAAACAGAGATCCCTCAGAAAGAGAGATCACCACAAACAGAGATCCCTCAGAAACAGAGATCACCACAAACAGATCCCTCGGAAACAGATCACCACAAACAGAGATCCCTCAGAAAGAGAGATCACCACAAACAGAGATCCCTCAGAGAGAGAGATCACCACAAACAGATCCCTCAGAAAGAGAGATCCCCACAAACAGATCCCTCAGAAAGAGAGATCACCACAAACAGAGATCCCTCAGACAGAGAGATCACCACAAACAGAGATCCCTCAGAGAGAGAGATCACCACACACAGAGAACCCTCAGAAAGAGAGATCACCACAAACAGAGATCCCTCAGAAACAGAGATCACCACAAACAGATCCTCAGAAACAGAGATCACCACAAACAGAGATCCCTCTGAAAGAGAGATCACCACAAACAGATCCTTAGAAACAGAGATCACCACAAACAGATCCCTCAGAAACAGAGATCACCACAAACAGAGATCCCTCAGAAAGAGAGATCACCACAAACAGAGATCCCTCAGAGAGAGAGAGAGATCACCACAAACAGAGATCCCTCAGAGAGAGAGATCACCACAAACAGAGATCCTTCAGAAAGAGAGATCACGACAAACAGAGATCCCTCAGAAACAGAGATCACCACAAACAGAGATCCCTCAGAAACAGAGATCACCACAAACAGATCCTCAGAAACAGAGATCACCACCAACAGATATCCCTCAGAGAGAGAGAGATCACCACAAACAGAGATCCCTCAGAGAGAGAGAGATCACCACAAACAGATCCTCAGAAACAGAGATCACCACAAACCGAGATCCCTCAGAAAGAGAGATCACCACAAACAGATCCCTCAGAGAGAGAGATCACCACAAACAGAGATCCCTCAGAAAGAAAGATCACCACAAACAGAGATCCCTCAGAGAGAGAGATCACCACAAACAGAGATCCCTCAGAAACAGAGATCACCACAAACAGATCCCTCAGAAACAGAGATCACCACAAACAGAGATCCCTCAGAAAGAGAGATCACCAAAAACAGATCCCTCAGAGAGAGAGATCACCACAAACAGAGATCCCTCAGAAAGAGAGATCACCACAAACAGAGATCCCTCAGAAAGAGAGATCACCACAAATAGAGATCCCTCAGAGAGAGAGAGCACCACACACAGAGATCCCTCATAAAGAGAGATCACCACAAACAGAGATCCCTCAGACAGAGAGATCACCACAAACAGAGATCCCTCAGAGAGAGAGAGATCACCACACAAAGAGATCCCTCAGAAAGAGAGATCACCACAAACAGAGATCCCTCAGAAAGAGAGATCACCACAAACAGAGATCCCTCAGAAAGAGAGATCACCACAAACAGAGATCCCTCAGAGAGAGAGATCACCACACACAGATATCCCTCAGAAAGAGAGATCACCACAAACAGAGATCCCTCAGAAAGAGAGATCACCACAAACAGAGATCCCTCAGAGAGAGAGATCACCACAAACAGAGATCCCTCAGAGAGAGAGATCACCACAAACAGAGATCCCTCAGAGAGAGAGAGAGATCACCACAAACAGATCCCTCAGAAAGAGAGATCACCACAAACATATCCCTCAGAAACAGTGATCACCACAAACAGAGATCCCTCCGAAAGAGAGATCACCACAAACAGAGATCCCTCAGAGAGAGAGATCACCACAAACAGATCCCTCAGAAAGAGAGATCACCACAAACAGAGATCCCTCAGAAAGAGAGATCCCCACAAACAGATCCCTCAGAAAGAGAGATCACCACAAACAGAGATCCCTCAGAGAGAGATCACCACAAACAGAGATCCTTCAGAAAGAGAGATCACCACAAACAGAGATCCCTCAGAAACAGAGATCACCACAAACAGATCCTCAGAAACAGAGATCACCACAAACAGAGATCCCTCAGAAAGAGAGATCACCACAAACAGATCCTTAGAAACAGAGATCACCACAAACAGAGATCCCTCAGAAAGAGAGATCACCACAAACAGATCCCTCAGAAAGAGAGATCACCACAAACAGAGATCCCTCAGAAAGAGAGATCACCACAAACAGAGATCCCTCAGAGAGAGAGATCACCACAAACAGAGATCCCTCAGAAACAGAGATCACCACAAACAGATCCCTCAGAAACAGAGATCACCACAAACAGAGATCCCTCAGAAAGAGAGATCACCACAAACAGAGATCCCTCAGAGAGAGAGATCACCACAAACAGAGATCCCTCAGAGAGAGAGAGATCACCACAAACAGAGATCCCTTAGAAAGAGAGATCACTACAAACAGATCCCTCAGAAACAGAGATCGCCACAAACAGAGATCCCTCAGAAAGAGAGATCACCACAAACAGAGATCCCTCAGAGAGAGAGAGAGATCACCACAAACAGAGATCCCTCAGAGAGAGAGATCACCACAAACAGAGATCCTTCAGAAAGAGAGATCACGACAAACAGAGATCCCTCAGAAACAGAGATCACCACAAACAGAGATCCCTCAGAAACAGAGATCACCACAAACAGATCCTCAGAAACAGAGATCACCACCAACAGATATCCCTCAGAAAGAAAGATCACCACAAACAGATCCCTCAGAGAGAGAGAGATCACCACAAACAGAGATCCCTCAGAGAGAGAGAGATCACCACAAACAGATCCCTCAGAAACAGTGATCACCACAAACAGAGATCCCTCAGAAAGAGAGATCACCACAAACAGAGATCCCTCAGAGAGAGAGATCACCACAAACAGATCCCTCAGAAAGAGAGATCACCACAAACAGAGATCCCTCAGAAAGAGAGATCCCCACAAACAGATCCCTCAGAAAGAGAGATCACCACAAACAGAGATCCCTCAGAGAGAGAGATCACCACAAACAGAGATCCTTCAGAAAGAGAGATCACCACAAACAGAGATCCCTCAGAAACAGAGATCACCACAAACAGATCCCTCAGAAAGAGAGATCACCACAAACAGAGATCCCTCAGAGAGAGAGATCACCACAAACAGATCCCTCAGAAAGAGAGATCACCACAAACAGATCCCTCAGAGAGAGAGATCACCACAAACAGAGATCCCTCAGAAAGAGAGATCACCACAAACAGAGATCCCTCAGAGAGAGAGATCACCACAAACAGAGATCCCTCAGAGAGAGAGATCACCACAAACAGAGATCCCTCAGAAAGAGAGATCACCACAAACAGAGATCCCTGAGAAAGAGAGATCACCACAAATAGAGATCCCTCAGAGAGAGAGATCACCACACACAGAGATCCCTCATAAAGAGAGATCACCACAAACAGAGATCCCTCATAAAGAGAGATCACCACAAACAGAGATCCCTCAGACAGAGAGATCACCACAAACAGAGATCCCTCAGAGAGAGAGATCACCACAAACAGATCCCTCAGAAAGAGAGATCACCACAAACAGAGATCCCTCAGAAAGAGAGATCACCGCAAACAGAGATCCCTCAGAGAGAGAGATCACCACAAACAGATCCCTCAGAAAGAGAGATCACCACAAACAGAGATCCCTCAGAAAGAGAGATCACCACAAACAGAGATCCCTCAGAAACAGAGATCACCACAAACAGATCCCTCAGAAAGAGAGAGATCACCACAAACAGATCCCTCAGAGAGAGATCACCACAAACAGATCCCTCAGAGAGAGAGATCACCACAAACAGAGATCCCTCAGAGAGAGATCGCCACAAACAGATCCCTCAGAAAGAGAGATCAAAACAAACAGATCCCTCAGAAAGAGAGATCACCACAAACAGAGATCCCTCAGAAAGAGAGATCACCACAAACAGAGATCCCTCAGAGAGAGAGAGAGATCACCACAAACAGAGATCCCTCAGAGAGAGAGATCACCACAAACAGAGATCCCTCAGAAAGAGAGATCACCACAAACAGAGATCCCTCAGAAAGAGAGATCACCACAAACAGATCCCTCAGAAACAGATCACCGCAAACAGAGATCCCTCAGAAAGAGAGATCACCACAAACAGAGATCCCTCAGAGAGAGAGATCACCACAAACAGATCCCTCAGAAAGAGAGATCCCCACAAACAGATCCCTCAGAAAGAGAAATCACCACAAACAGAGATCCCTCAGAGAGAGAGATCACCACAAACAGAGATCCTTCAGAAAGAGAGATCACCACAAACAGAGATCCCTCAGAAACAGAGATCACCACAAACAGATCCTCAGAAACAGAGATCACCACAAACAGAGATCCCTCTGAAAGAGAGATCACCACAAACAGATCCTTAGAAACAGAGATCACCACAAACAGATCCCTCAGAAACAGAGATCACCACAAACAGAGATCCCTCAGAAAGAGAGATCACCACAAACAGATCCCTCAGAGAGAGAGATCACCACAAACAGAGATCCCTCAGAAAGAGAGATCACCACAAACAGAGATCCCTCAGAGAGAGAGATCACCACAAACAGAGATCCCTCAGAGAGAGAGATCACCACAAACAGAGATCCCTCAGAAAGAGAGATCACCACAAACAGAGATCCCTGAGAAAGAGAGATCACCACAAATAGAGATCCCTCAGAGAGAGAGATCACCACACACAGAGATCCCTCATAAAGTGAGATCACCACAAACAGAGATCCCTCATAAAGAGAGATCACCACAAACAGAGATCCCTCAGAGAGAGAGATCACCACAAACAGAGATCCCTCAGAGAGAGAGATCACCACAAACAGATCCCTCAAAAAGAGAGATCACCACAAACAGAGATCCCTCAGAAAGAGAGATCACCGCAAACAGAGATCCCTCAGAGAGAGAGATCACCACAAACAGATCCCTCAGAAAGAGAGATCACCACAAACAGAGATCCCTCAGAAAGAGAGATCACCACAAACAGAGATCCCTCAGAAACAGAGATCACCACAAACAGATCCCTCAGAAAGAGAGAGATCACCACAAACAGATCCCTCAGAGAGAGATCACCACAAACAGATCCCTCAGAGAGAGAGATCACCACAAACAGAGATCCCTCAGAGAGAGATCGCCACAAACAGATCCCTCAGAAAGAGAGATCAAAACAAACAGATCCCTCAGAAAGAGAGATCACCACAAACAGATCCCTCAGAAAGAGAGATCACCACAAACAGAGATCCCTCAGAGAGAGAGAGAGATCACCACAAACAGAGATCCCTCAGAGAGAGAGATCACCACAAACAGAGATCCCTCAGAAAGAGAGATCACCACAAACAGAGATCCCTCAGAAAGAGAGATCACCACAAACAGATCCCTCAGAAACAGATCACCGCAAACAGAGATCCCTCAGAAAGAGAGATCACCACAAACAGAGATCCCTCAGAGAGAGAGATCACCACAAACAGATCCCTCAGAAAGAGAGATCCCCACAAACAGATCCCTCAGAAAGAGAAATCACCACAAACAGAGATCCCTCAGAGAGAGAGATCACCACAAACAGAGATCCTTCAGAAAGAGAGATCACCACAAACAGAGATCCCTCAGAAACAGAGATCACCACAAACAGATCCTCAGAAACAGAGATCACCACAAACTGAGATCCCTCTGAAAGAGAGATCACCACAAACAGATCCTCAGAAACAGAGATCACCACAAACAGAGATCCCTCAGAAAGAGAGATCACCACAAACAGATCCCTCAGAGAGAGAGAGATCACCACAAACAGAGATCCCTCAGAAAGAGAGATCACCACAAACAGAGATCCCTCAGAAAGAGAGATCACCACAAACAGAGATCCCTCAGAAAGAGAGATCACCACAAACAGAGATCGCTCAGAGAGAGAGATCACCACACACAGATATCCCTCAGAAAGAGAGATCACCACAAACAGAGATCCCTCAGAAAGAGAGATCACCACAAACAGAGATCCCTCAGAAACAGAGATCACCACAAACAGATCCCTCAGAAAGAGAGAGATCACCACAAACAGATCCCTCAGAGAGAGATCACCACAAACAGATCCCTCAGAGAGAGAGATCACCACAAACAGAGATCCCTCAGAGAGAGATCGCCACAAACAGATCCCTCAGAAAGAGAGATCAAAACAAACAGATCCCTCAGAAAGAGAGATCACCACAAACAGATCCCTCAGAAAGAGAGATCACCACAAACAGAGATCCCTCAGAGAGAGAGAGATCACCACAAACAGAGATCCCTCAGAGAGAGAGATCACCACAAACAGAGATCCCTCAGAAAGAGAGATCACCACAAACAGAGATCCCTCAGAAAGAGAGATCGCCACAAACAGATCCCTCGGAAACAGATCACCACAAACAGAGATCCCTCAGAAAGAGAGATCACCACAAACAGAGATCCCTCAGAGAGAGAGATCACCACAAACAGATCCCTCAGAAAGAGAGATCCCCACAAACAGATCCCTCAGAAAGAGAGATCACCACAAACAGAGATCCCTCAGAGAGAGAGATCACCACAAACAGAGATCCTTCAGAAAGAGAGATCACCACAAACAGATCCTCAGAAACAGAGATCACCACAAACAGAGATCCCTCTGAAAGAGAGATCACCACAAACAGATCCTCAGAAACAGAGATCACCACAAACAGAGATCCCTCAGAAAGAGAGATCACCACAAACAGAACCCTCAGAGAGAGAGAGATCACCACAAACAGAGATCCCTCAGAAAGAGAGATCACCACAAACAGAACCCTCAGAGAGAGAGAGATCACCACAAACAGAGATCCCTCAGAAAGAGAGATCACCACAAACAGAGATCCCTCAGAGAGAGAGATCACCACAAACAGAGATCCCTCAGAGAGAGAGAGAGAGATCACCACAAACAGAGATCCCTCAGAAACAGAGATCACCACAAACAGATCCCTCAGAAACAGAGATCACCACAAACAGAGATCCCTCAGAAACAGAGATCACCACAAACAGATCCCTCAGAAAGAGAGATCACAACAAACAGAGATCCCTCAGAAAGAGAGATCACCACAAACAGAGATCCCTCAGAAAGAGAGATCACCACAAACAGATCCCTCAGAAACAGATCACCACAAACAGAGATCCCTCAGAAAGAGAGATCACCACAAACAGAGATCCCTCAGAAAGAGAGATCACCACAAATAGAGATCCCTCAGAGAGAGAGATCACCACACACAGAGATCCCTCATAAAGAGAGATCACCACAAACTGAGATCCCTCAGACAGAGAGATCACCACAAACAGAGATCCCTCAGAGAGAGAGATCACCACAAACAGAGATCCCTCAGAGAGAGAGATCACCACACAAAGAGATCCCTCAGAAAGAGAGATCACCACAAACAGAGATCCCTCAGAAAGAGAGATCACCACAAACAGAGATCCCTCAGAAAGAGAGATCACCACAAACAGAGATCGCTCAGAGAGAGAGAT
Organism: Heterodontus francisci; assembly: GCF_036365525.1. Lineage (NCBI taxonomy): Eukaryota > Metazoa > Chordata > Chondrichthyes > Heterodontiformes > Heterodontidae > Heterodontus > Heterodontus francisci. Next base: position 66,040 of record NW_027142055.1, read on the forward strand.
CACCACACACAGATATCCCTCAGAAAGAGAGATCACCACAAACAGAGATCCCTCAGAAAGAGAGATCACCACAAACAGAGATCCCTCAGAAACAGAGATCACCACAAACAGATCCCTCAGAGAGAGATCACCACAAACAGATCCCTCAGAGAGAGAGAGATCACCACAAACAGAGATCCCTCAGAGAGAGATCGCCACAAACAGATCCCTCAGAAAGAGAGATCAAAACAAACAGATCCCTCAGAAAGAGAGATCACCACAAACAGATCCCTCAGAAAGAGAGATCACCACAAACAGAGATCCCTCAGAGAGAGAGAGATCACCACAAACAGAGATCCCTCAGAGAGAGAGATCACCACAAACAGAGATCCCTCAGAAAGAGAGATCACCACAAACAGAGATCCCTCAGAAAGAGAGATCACCACAAACAGATCCCTCGGAAACAGATCACCACAAACAGAGATCCCTCAGAAAGAGAGATCACCACAAACAGAGATCCCTCAGAGAGAGAGATCACCTCAAACAGATCCCTCAGAAAGAGAGATCCCCACAAACAGATCCCTCAGAAAGAGAGATCACCACAAACAGAGATCCCTCAGAGAGAGAGATCACCACAAACAGAGATCCTTCAGAAAGAGAGATCACCACAAACAGATCCTCAGAAACAGAGATCACCACAAACAGAGATCCCTCTGAAAGAGAGATCACCACAAACAGATCCTCAGAAACAGAGATCACCACAAACAGAGATCCCTCAGAAAGAGAGATCACCACAAACAGAACCCTCAGAGAGAGAGAGATCACCACAAACAGAGATCCCTCAGAAAGAGAGATCACCACAAACAGAACCCTCAGAGAGTGAGAGATAACCACAAACAGAGATCCCTCAGAAAGAGAGATCACCACAAACAGAGATCCCTCAGAGAGAGAGATCACCACAAACAGAGATCCCTCAGAGAGAGAGAGAGATCACCACAAACAGAGATCCCTCAGAAACAGAGATCACCACAAACAGATCCCTCAGAAACAGAGATCACCACAAACAGAGATCCCTCAGAAACAGAGATCACCACAAACAGATCCCTCAGAAAGAGAGATCACCACAAACAGAGATCCCTCAGAAAGAGAGATCACCACAAACAGAGATCCCTCAGAAAGAGATATCACCACAAACAGATCCCTCAGAAACAGATCACCACAAACAGAGATCCCTCAGAAAGAGAGATCACCACAAACAGAGATCCCTCAGAGAGAGAGATCACCACAAACAGATCCCTCAGAAAGAGAGATCCCCACAAACAGATCCCTCAGAAAGAGAGATCACCACAAACAGAGATCCTTCAGAAAGAGAGATCACCACAAACAGAGATCACCACAACCAGATCCTCAGAAACAGAGATCACCACAAACAGAGATCCCTCAGAAAGAGAGATCACCACAAACAGATCCTCAGAAACAGAGATCACCACAAACCGAGATCCCTCAGAAAGAGAGATCACCACAAACAGATCCCTCAGAGAGAGAGATCACCACAAACAGAGATCCCTCAGAAAGAGAGCTCACCACAAACAGAGATCCCTCAGAAAGAGAGATCACCACAAACAGAGATCCCTCAGAGAGAGAGATCACCACAAACAGAGATCCCTCAGAAACTGAGATCCCCACAAACAGATCCCTCAGAAACAGAGATCACCACAAACAGAGATCCCTCAGAAAGAGAGATCACCAAAAACAGATCCCTCAGAGAGAGAGATCACCACAAACAGAGATCCCTCAGAAAGAGAGATCACCACAAACAGAGATCCCTCAGAAAGAGAGATCACCACAAATAGAGATCCCTCAGAGAGAGAGATCACCACACACAGAGATCCCTCATAAAGAGAGATCACCACAAACAGAGATCCCTCAGACAGAGAGATCACCACAAACAGAGATCCCTCAGAGAGAGAGATCACCACACAAAGAGATCCCTCAGAAAGAGAGATCACCACAAACAGAGATCCCTCAGAAAGAGAGATCACCACAAACAGAGATCGCTCAGAGAGAGAGATCACCACACACAGATATCCCTCAGAAAGAGAGATCACCACAAACAGAGATCCCTCAGAAAGAGAGATCACCACAAACAGAGATCCCTCAGAGAGAGAGATCACCACAAACAGAGATCCCTCAGAGAGAGAGAGATCACCACAAACAGATCCCTCAGAAAGAGAGATCACCACAAACATATCCCTCAGAAACAGTGATCACCACAAACAGAGATCCCTCAGAAAGAGAGATCACCACAAACAGAGATCCCTCAGAGAGAGAGATCACCACAAACAGATCCCTCAGAAAGAGAGATCACCACAAACAGAGATCCCTCAGAAAGAGAGATCCCCACAAACAGATCCCTCAGAAAGAGAGATCACCACAAACAGAGATCCCTCAGAGAGAGAGATCACCACAAACAGAGATCCTTCAGAAAGAGAGATCACCACAAACAGAGATCCCTCAGAAACAGAGATCACCACAAACAGATCCTCAGAAACAGAGATCACCACAAACAGAGATCCCTCAGAAAGAGAGATCACCACAAACAGATCCTTAGAAACAGAGATCACCACAAACCGAGATCCCTCAGAAAGAGAGATCACCACAAACAGATCCCTCAGAAAGAGAGATCACCACAAACAGAGATCCCTCAGAAAGAGAGATCACCACAAACAGAGATCCCTCAGAGAGAGAGAGATCACCACAAACAGAGATCCCTCAGAAACAGAGATCACCACAAACAGATCCCTCAGAAACAGAGATCACCACAAACAGAGATCCCTCAGAAAGAGAGATCACCACAAACAGATCCCTCAGAGAGAGATCACCACAAACAGAGATCCCTCAGAGAGAGAGAGATCACCACAAACAGAGATCCCTCAGAAAGAGAGATCACCACAAACAGATCCCTCAGAAACAGAGATCACCACAAACAGAGATCCCTCAGAAAGAGAGATCACCACAAACAGAGATCCCTCAGAGAGAGAGAGAGATCACCACAAACAGAGATCCCTCAGAGAGAGAGATCACCACAAACAGAGATCCTTCAGAAAGAGAGATCACGACAAACAGAGATCCCTCAGAAACAGAGATCACCACAAACAGAGATCCCTCAGAAACAGAGATCACCACAAATAGAGATCCCTCAGAGAGAGAGATCACCACACACAGAGATCCCTCATAAAGAGAGATCACCACAAACAGAGATCCCTCAGACAGAGAGATCACCACAAACAGAGATCCCTCAGAGAGAGAGATCACCACACAAAGAGATCCCTCAGAAAGAGAGATCACCACAAACAGAGATCCCTCAGAAAGAGAGATCACCACAAACAGAGATCGCTCAGAGAGAGAGATCACCACACACAGATATCCCTCAGAAAGAGAGATCACCACAAACAGAGATCCCTCAGAAAGAGAGATCACCACAAACAGAGATCCCTCAGAGAGAGAGATCACCACAAACAGAGATCCCTCAGAGAGAGAGAGATCACCACAAACAGATCCCTCAGAAAGAGAGATCACCACAAACATATCCCTCAGAAACAGTGATCACCACAAACAGAGATCCCTCAGAAAGAGAGATCACCACAAACAGAGATCCCTCAGAGAGAGAGATCACCACAAACAGATCCCTCAGAAAGAGAGATCACCACAAACAGAGATCCCTCAGAAAGAGATATCCCCACAAACAGATCCCTCAGAAAGATAGATCAACACAAACAGAGATCCCTCAGAGAGAGAGATCACCACAAACAGAGATCCTTCAGAAAGAGAGATCACCACAAACAGAGATCCCTCAGAAACAGAGATCACCACAAACAGATCCTCAGAAACAGAGATCACCACAAACAGAGATCCCTCAGAAAGAGAGATCACCACAAACAGATCCTTAGAAACAGAGATCACCACAAACCGAGATCCCTCAGAAAGAGAGATCACCACAAACTGATCCCTCAGAAAGAGAGATCACCACAAACAGAGATCCCTCAGAAAGAGAGATCACCACAAACAGAGATCCCTCAGAGAGAGAGAGATCACCACAAACAGAGATCCCTCAGAAACAGAGATCACCACAAACAGATCCCTCAGAAACAGCGATCACCACAAACAGAGATCCCTCAGAAAGAGAGATCACCACAAACAGATCCCTCAGAGAGAGATCACCACAAACAGAGATCCCTCAGAGAGAGAGAGATCACCACAAACAGAGATCCCTCAGAAAGAGAGATCACCACAAACAGATCCCTCAGAAACAGAGATCACCACAAACAGAGATCCCTCAGAAAGAGAGATCACCACAAACAGAGATCCTTCAGAAAGAGAGATCACGACAAACAGAGATCCCTCAGAAACAGAGATCACCACCAACAGATATCCCTCAGAAAGAAAGATCACCACAAACAGATCCCTCAGAGAGAGAGATCACCACAAACAGAGATCCCTCAGAAAGAGAGATCACCACAAATAGAGATCCCTCAGAAACAGAGATCACCACAAACAGATCCCTCAGAAAGAGAGATCACCACAAACAGAGATCCCTCAGAGAGAGAGATCACCACAAACAGATCCCTCAGAAAGAGAGATCACCACAAACAGATCCCTCAGAGAGAGAGATCACCACAAACAGAGATCCCTCAGAAAGAGAGATCACCACAAACAGAGATCCCTCAGAGAGAGAGATCACCACAAACAGAGATCCCTCAGAGAGAGAGATCACCACAAACAGAGATCCCTCAGAAAGAGAGATCACCACAAACAGAGATCCCTCAGAAAGAGAGATCACCACAAATAGAGATCCCTCAGAGAGAGAGATCACCACACACAGAGATCCCTCATAAAGAGAGATCACCACAAACAGAGATCCCTCATAAAGAGAGATCACCACAAACAGAGATCCCTCAGACAGAGAGATCACCACAAACAGAGATCCCTCAGAGAGAGAGATCACCACAAACAGATCCCTCAGAAAGAGAGATCACCACAAACAGAGATCCCTCAGAGAGAGAGATCACCACAAACAGATCCCTCAGAAAGAGAGATCACCACAAACAGAGATCCCTCAGAAAGAGAGATCACCACAAACAGAGATCCCTCAGAAACAGAGATCACCACAAACAGATCCCTCAGAAAGAGAGAGATCACCACAAACAGATCCCTCAGAGAGAGATCACCACAAACAGATCCCTCAGAGAGAGAGATCACCACAAACAGAGATCCCTCAGAGAGAGATTGCCACAAACAGATCCCTCAGAAAGAGAGATCAAAACAAACAGATCCCTCAGAAAGAGAGATCACCACAAACAGATCCCTCAGAAAGAGAGATCACCACAAACAGAGATCCCTCAGAGAGAGAGAGAGATCACCACAAACAGAGATCCCTCAGAGAGAGAGATCACCACAAACAGAGATCCCTCAGAAAGAGAGATCACCACAAACAGAGATCCCTCGGAAAGAGAGATCACCACAAACAGATCCCTCAGAAACAGATCACCGCAAACAGAGATCCCTCAGAAAGAGAGATCACCACAAACAGAGATCCCTCAGAGAGAGATCACCACAAACAGATCCCTCAGAGAGAGAGATCACCACAAACAGAGATCCCTCAGAGAGAGAGATCACCACAAACAGAGATCCCTCAGAAAGAGAGATCACCACAAACAGAGATCCCTGAGAAAGAGAGATCACCACAAATAGAGATCCCTCAGAGAGAGAGATCACCACACACAGAGATCCCTCATAAAGAGAGATCACCACAAACAGAGATCCCTCATAAAGAGAGATCACCACAAACAGAGATCCCTCAGACAGAGAGATCACCACAAACAGAGATCCCTCAGAGAGAGAGATCACCACAAACAGATCCCTCAGAAAGAGAGATCACCACAAACAGAGATCCCTCAGAAAGAGAGATCACCACAAACAGAGATCCCTCAGAGAGAGAGATCACCACAAACAGATCCCTCAGAAAGAGAGATCACCACAAACAGAGATCCCTCAGAAAGAGAGATCACCACAAACAGAGATCCCTCAGAAACAGAGATCACCACAAACAGATCCCTCAGAAAGAGAGAGATCACCACAAACAGATCCCTCAGAGAGAGATCACCACAAACAGATCCCTCAGAGAGAGAGATCACCACAAACAGAGATCCCTCAGAGAGAGATCACCACAAACAGATCCCTCAGAAAGAGAGATCAAAACAAACAGATCCCTCAGAAAGAGAGATCACCACAAACAGATCCCTCAGAAAGAGAGATCACCACAAACAGAGATCCCTCAGAGAGAGAGAGAGATCACCACAAACAGAGATCCCTCAGAGAGAGAGATCACCACAAACAGAGATCCCTCAGAAAGAGAGATCACCACAAACAGAGATCCCTCAGAAAGAGAGATCACCACAAACAGATCCCTCAGAAACAGATCACCGCAAACAGAGATCCCTCAGAAAGAGAGATCACCACAAACAGAGATCCCTCAGAGAGAGAGATCACCACAAACAGATCCCTCAGAAAGAGAGATCCCCACAAACAGATCCCTCAGAAAGAGAAATCACCACAAACAGAGATCCCTCAGAGAGAGAGATCACCACAAACAGAGATCCTTCAGAAAGAGAGATCACCACAAACAGAGATCCCTCAGAAACAGAGATCACCACAAACAGATCCTCAGAAACAGAGATCACCACAAACAGAGATCCCTCTGAAAGAGAGATCACCACAAACAGATCCTCAGAAACAGAGATCACCACAAACAGAGATCCCTCAGAAAGAGAGATCACCACAAACAGATCCCTCAGAGAGAGAGAGATCACCACAAACAGAGATCCCTCAGAAAGAGAGATCACCACAAACAGAGATCCCTCAGAAAGAGAGATCACCACAAACAGAGATCCCTCAGAGAGAGAGAGATCACCACAAACAGAGATCCCTCAGAAACAGAGATCACCACAAACAGATCCCTCAGAAACAGAGATCACCACAAACAGAGATCCCTCAGAAACAGAGATCACAACAAACAGATCCCTCAGAGAGAGATCACAACAAACAGAGATCCCTCAGAGAGAGAGAGATCACCACAAACAGAGATCCCTCAGAAAGAGAGATCACCACAAACAGAGATCCCTCAGAAAGAGAGATCACCACAAACAGATCCCTCAGAAACAGATCACCACAAACAGAGATCCCTCAGAAAGAGAGATCACCACAAACAGAGATCCCTCAGAGAGAGAGATCACCACAAACAGATCCCTCAGAAAGAGAGATCCCCACAAACAGATCCCTCAGAAAGAGAGATCACCACAAACAGAGATCCTTCAGAAAGAGAGATCACCGCAAACAGAGATCCCTCAGAAACAGAGATCACCACAAACAGATCCTCAGAAACAGAGATCACCACAAACAGAGATCCCTCAGAAAGAGAGATCACCACAAACAGATCCTCAGAAACAGAGATCACCACAAACCGAGATCCCTCAGAAAGAGAGATCACCACAAACAGATCCCTCAGAGAGAGAGATCACCACAAACAGAGATCCCTCAGAAAGAGAGATCACCACAAACAGAGATCCCTCAGAAAGAGAGATCACCACAAACAGAGATCCCTCAGAGAGAGAGAGATCACCACAAACAGAGATCCCTCAGAAACAGAGATCACCACAAACAGATCCCTCAGAAAGAGAGATCACCACAAACAGAGATCCCTCAGAAAGAGAGATCACCGCAAACAGAGATCCCTCAGAGAGAGAGATCACCACAAACAGATCCCTCAGAAAGAGAGATCACCACAAACAGAGATCCCTCAGAAAGAGAGATCACCACAAACAGAGATCCCTCAGAAACAGAGATCACCACAAACAGATCCCTCAGAAAGAGAGAGATCACCACAAACAGATCCCTCAGAGAGAGATCACCACAAACAGATCCCTCAGAGAGAGAGATCACCACAAACAGAGATCCCTCAGAGAGAGATCGCCACAAACAGATCCCTCAGAAAGAGAGATCAAAACAAACAGATCCCTCAGAAAGAGAGATCACCACAAACAGATCCCTCAGAAAGAGAGATCACCACAAACAGAGATCCCTCAGAGAGAGAGAGATCACCACAAACAGAGATCCCTCAGAGAGAGAGATCACCACAAACAGAGATCCCTCAGAAAGAGAGATCACCACAAACAGAGATCCCTCAGAAAGAGAGATCACCACAAACAGATCCCTCAGAAACAGATCACCACAAACAGAGATCCCTCAGAAAGAGAGATCACCACAAACAGAGATCCCTCAGAGAGAGAGATCACCACAAACAGATCCCTCAGAAAGAGAGATCCCCACAAACAGATCCCTCAGAAAGAGAAATCACCACAAACAGAGATCCCTCAGAGAGAGAGATCACCACAAACAGAGATCCTTCAGAAAGAGAGATCACCACAAACAGAGATCCCTCAGAAACAGAGATCACCACAAACAGATCCTCAGAAACAGAGATCACCACAAACAGAGATCCCTCTGAAAGAGAGATCACCACAAACAGATCCCTCAGAGAGAGAGAGATCACCACAAACAGAGATCCCTCAGAAAGAGAGATCACCACAAACAGAGATCCCTCAGAAAGAGAGATCACCACAAACAGAGATCCCTCAGAGAGAGAGATCACCACAAACAGAGATCCCTCAGAAACAGAGATCACCACAAACAGATCCCTCAGAAACAGAGATCACCACAAACAGAGATCCCTCAGAAACAGAGATCACAACAAACAGATCCCTCAGAGAGAGATCACAACAAACAGAGATCCCTCAGAGAGAGAGATCACCACAAACAGAGATCCCTCAGAAAGAGAGATCACCACAAACAGAGATCCCTCAGAAATAGAGATCACCACAAACAGATCCCTCAGAAACAGATCACCACAAACAGAGATCCCTCAGAAAGAGAGATCACCACAAACAGAGATCCCTCAGAGAGAGAGATCACCACAAACAGATCCCTCAGAAAGAGAGATCCCCACAAACAGATCCCTCAGAAAGAGAGATCACCACAAACAGAGATCCTTCAGAAAGAGAGATCACCGCAAACAGAGATCCCTCAGAAACAGAGATCACCACAAACAGATCCTCAGAAACAGAGATCACCACAAACAGAGATCCCTCAGAAAGAGAGATCACCACAAACAGATCCTCAGAAACAGAGATCACCACAAACCGAGATCCCTCAGAAAGAGAGATCACCACAAACAGATCCCTCAGAGAGAGAGATCACCACAAACAGAGATCCCTCAGAAAGAGAGATCACCACAAACAGAGATCCCTCAGAAACAGAGATCACCACAAACAGAGATCCCTCAGAAAGAGAGATCACCACAAACAGATCCCTCAGAGAGAGAGATCACCACAAACAGAGATCCCTCAGAGAGAGAGATCACCACAAACAGAGATCCCTCAGAAACAGAGATCACCACAAACAGAGATCCCTCAGAAAGAGAGATCACCACAAACAGATCCCTCAGAGAGAGAGATCACCACAAACAGAGATCCCTCAGAGAGAGAGAGATCACCACAAACAGAGATCCTTCAGAAAGAGAGATCACCACAAACTGATCCCTCAGAAACAGAGATCACCACAAACAGAGATCCCTCAGAAAGAGAGATCACCACAAACAGAGATCCCTCAGAGAGAGAGAGATCACCACAAACAGAGATCCCTCAGAGAGAGAGAGATCACCACAAACTGATCCCTCAGAGAGAGAGATCACCACACAAAGAGATCCCTCAGAGAGAGAGATCACCACAAACAGAGATCCCTCAGAGAGAGAGATCACCACAAACAGATCCCTCAGAGAGAGAGATCACCACAAACAGAGATCCCTCAGAGAGAGAGATCACCACAAACAGAGATCCCTCAGAAACAGAGATCACCACAAACAGATCCCTCAGAAACAGAGATCACCACAAATAGAGATCCCTCAGAAAGAGAGATCACCAAAAACAGATCCCTCAGAGAGAGAGAGATCACCACAAACAGAGATCCCTCAGAGAGAGAGAGATCACCACAAACAGAGATCCCTCAGAAAGAGAGATCACCACAAACAGAGATCCCTCAGAGAGAGAGATCACCACAAACAGAGATCCCTCAGAAAGAGAGATCACCACAAACAGAGATCCCTCAGAAAGAGAGATCACCACAAATAGAGATCCCTCAGAGAGAGAGATCACCACACACAGAAATCCCTCAGAAAGAGAGATCACCACAAACAGAGATCCCTCAGACAGAGAGATCACCACAAACAGAGATCCCTCAGAGAGAGAGATCACCACACACAGAAATCCCTCAGAAAGAGAGATCACCACAAACAGAGATCCCTCAGAAAGAGAGATCACCACAAATAGAGATCCCTCAGAGAGAGAGATCACCACACACAGAAATCCCTCAGAAAGAGAGATCACCACAAACAGAGATCCCTCAGAAAGAGAGATCACCACAAACAGAGATCCCTCAGAGAGAGAGATCACCACAAACAGATCCCTCAGAAAGAGAGATCCCCACAAACAGATCCCTCAGAAAGAGAGATCACCACAAACAGAGATCCTTCAGAAAGAGAGATCACCGCAAACAGAGATCCCTCAGAAACAGAGATCACCACAAACAGATCCTCAGAAACAGAGATCACCACAAACAGAGATCCCTCAGAAAGAGAGATCACCACAAACAGATCCTCAGAAACAGAGATCACCACAAATCGAGATCCCTCAGAAAGAGAGATCACCACAAACAGAGATCCCTCAAAAAGAGAGATCACCACAAACAGAGATCCCTCAGAGAGAGAGATCACCACAAACAGAGATCCCTCAGAAAGAGAGATCACCACAAACAGAGATCCCTCAGAGAGAGAGATCACCACAAACAGAGATCACTCAGAGAGAGAGATCACCACAAACAGAGATCCCTCAGAGAGAGAGATCACCACAAACAGAGATCCCTCAGAAACAGAGATCACCACAAACAGATCCCTCAGAAACAGAGATCACCACAAACAGAGATCCCTCAGAAAGAGAGATCACCAAAAACAGATCCCTCAGAGAGAGAGATCACCACAAACAGAGATCACTCAGAAAGAGAGATCACCACAAACAGAGATCCCTCAGAATGAGAGATCACCACAAATAGAGATCCCTCAGAGAGAGAGATCACCACACACAGAGATCCCTCATAAAGAGAGATCACCACAAACAGATATCCCTCAGACAGAGAGATCACCACAAACAGAGATCCCTCAGAGAGAGAGATCACCACACAAAGAGATCCCTCAGAAAGAGAGATCACCACAAACAGAGATCCCTCAGAAAGAGAGATCACCACAAACAGAGATCCCTCAGAAAGAGAGATCACCACAAACAGAGATCCCTCAGAGAGAGAGATCACCACACACAGATATCCCTCAGAAAGAGAGATCACCACAAACAGAGATCCCTCAGAAAGAGAGATCACCACAAACAGAGATCCCTCAGAAAGAGAGATCACCACAAACAGAGATCCCTCAGAGAGAGAGATCACCACAAACAGAGATCCCTCAGAGAGAGAGAGATCACCACAAACAGATCCCTCAGAAAGAGAGATCACCACAAACATATCCCTCAGAAACAGTGATCACCACAAACAGAGATCCCTCAGAAAGAGAGATCACCACAAACAGAGATCCCTCAGAGAGAGAGATCACCACAAACAGATCCCTCAGAAAGAGAGATCACCACAAACAGAGATCCCTCAGAAAGAGAGATCCCCACAAACAGATCCCTCAGAAAGAGAGATCACCACAAACAGAGATCCCTCAGAGAGAGAGATCACCACAAACAGAGATCCTTCAGAAAGAGAGATCACCACAAACAGAGATCCCTCAGAAACAGAGATCACCACAAACAGATCCTCAGAAACAGAGATCACCACAAACAGAGATCCCTCAGAAAGAGAGATCACCACAAACAGATCCTTAGAAACAGAGATCACCACAAACAGAGATCCCTCAGAAAGAGAGATCACCACAAACAGAGATCCCTCAGAAAGAGAGATCACCACAAACAGAGATCCCTCAGAAAGAGAGATCACCACAAACAGAGATCACTCAGAAAGAGAGATCACCACAAACAGAGATCCCTCAGAGAGAGAGATCACCACAAACAGAGATCCCTCAGAAAGACAGATCACCACAAACAGAGATCCCTCAGAGAGAGAGATCACCACAAACTGAGATCCCTCAGAAAGAGAGATCACCACAAACAGAGATCCCTCAGAAAGAGAGATCACCACAAATAGAGATCCCTCAGAGAGAGAGATCACCACACACAGAAATCCCTCAGAAAGAGAGATCACCACAAACAGAGATCCCTCAGACAGAGAGATCACCACAAACAGAGATCCCTCAGAGAGAGAGATCACCACACACAGAAATCCCTCAGAAAGAGAGATCACCACAAACAGAGATCCCTCAGAAAGAGAGATCACCACAAACAGAGATCCCTCAGAGAGAGAGATCACCACACACAGAAATCCCTCAGAAAGAGAGATCACCACAAACAGAGATCCCTCAGAAAGAGAGATCACCACAAACAGAGATCCCTCAGAGAGAGAGATCACCACACACAGAGATCCCACAGAAAGAGAGATCACCACAAACAGAGATCCCTCAGAAAGAGAGATCACCACAAACAGAGATCCCTCAGAGAGAGAGATCACCACAAACAGAGATCCCTCAGAGAGAGAGAGATCACCACAAACAGATCCCTCAGAAAGAGAGATCACCACAAACAGATCCCTCAGAAACAGAGATCACCACAAACAGAGATCCCTCAGAAAGAGAGATCACCACAAACAGAGATCCCTCAGAGAGAGAGATCACCACAAACAGATCCCTCAGAAAGAGAGATCACCACAAACAGAGATCCCTCAGAAAGAGAGATCCCCACAAACAGATCCCTCAGAAAGAGAGATCACGACAAACAGAGATCCCTCAGAGAGAGAGATCACCACAAACAGAGATCCTTCAGAAAGAGAGATCACCACAAACAGAGATCCCTCAGAGAGAGAGATCAACACAAACAGATCCCTCAGAAAGAGAGATCACCACAAACAGAGATCCCTCAGAAAGAGAGATCACCACAAACAGAGATCCCTCAGAGAGAGAGATCACCACAAACAGAGATCCCTCAGAAACAGAGATCACCACAAACAGATCCCTCAGAAACAGAGATCACCACAAACAGAGATCCCTCAGAAAGAGTGATCGCCACAAACAGATCCCTCAGAGAGAGAGATCACCACAAACAGAGATCCCTCAGAGAGAGAGAGATCACCACAAACAGAGATCCCTCAGAAAGAGAGAACACCACAAACAGATCCCTCAGAAACAGAGATCACCACAAACAGAGATCCCTCAGAAAGAGAGATCACCACAAACAGAGATCCCTCAGAGAGAGAGAGAGATCACCACAAACAGAGATCCCTCAGAGAGAGAGATCACCACAAACAGAGATCCTTCAGAAAGAGAGATCACGACAAACAGAGATCCCTCAGAAACAGAGATCACCACAAACAGAGATCCCTCAGAAACAGAGATCACCACAAACAGATCCTCAGAAACAGAGATCACCACAAACAGAGATCCCTCAGAAAGAGAGATCACCACAAACAGATCCCTCAGAGAGAGAGAGATCACCACAAACAGAGATCCCTCAGAGAGAGAGATCACCACAAACAGAGATCCCTCAGAAAGAGAGATCACCACAAACAGAGATCCCTCAGAAAGAGAGATCACCACAAACAGAGATCCCTCAGAAACAGATCGCCACAAGCAGAGATCCCTTAGAGAGAGAGATCACCACAAACAGAGATCCCTCAGAGAGAGAGATCACCACAAACAGAGATCCCTCAGAGAAAGAGATCACCACAAACAGATCCCTCAGAAAGAGAGATCACCACAAACAGAGATCCCTCAGAAAGAGAGATCACCACAAACAGAGATCCCTCAGAGAGAGATCACCACAAACAGAGATCCTTCAGAAAGAGAGATCACCACAAACAGAGATCCCTCAGAAACAGAGATCACCACAAACAGATCCTCAGAAACAGAGATCACCACAAACGGAGATCCCTCAGAAACAGAGATCACCACAAACAGAGATCCCTCAGAAAGAGAGATCACCACAAACAGATCCCTCAGAGAGAGAGATCACCACAAACAGAGATCCCTCAGAAAGAGAGATCACCACAAACAGAGATCCCTCAGAGAGAGAGATCACCACAAACAGAGATCCCTCAGAGAGAGAGATCACCACAAACAGATCCCTCAGAAACAGAGATCACCACAAACAGAGATCCCTCAGAAAGAGAGATCACCACAAACAGAGATCCCTCAGAGAGAGAGATCACCACAAACAGAGATCCTTCAGAAAGAGAGATCACCACAAACAGAGATCCCTCAGAAACAGAGATCACCACAAACAGATCCTCAGAATCAGAGATCACCACAAACAGAGATCCCTCAGAAAGAAAAATCACCACAAACAGATCCCTCAGAGAGAGAGTGATCACCACAAACAGAGATCCCTCAGAAACAGAGATCACCACAAACAGAGATCCCTCAGAAAGAGAGATCACCACAAACAGATCCCTCAGAGAGAGAGATCACCACAAACAGAGATCCCTCAGAGAGAGAGAGATCAACACAAACAGAGATCCCTCAGAAAGAGAGATCACCACAAACAGATCCCTCAGAAACAGAGATCACCACAAACAGAGATCCCTCAGAAAGAGAGATCACCACAAACAGTGATCCCTCAGAGAGAGAGATCACCACAAACAGATCCCTCAGAAAGAGAGATCACCACAAACATATCCCTCAGAAACAGTGATCACCACAAACAGAGATCCCTCAGAAAGAGAGATCACCACAAACAGAGATCCCTCAGAGAGAGAGATCACCACAAACAGATCCCTCAGAAAGAGAGATCACCACAAACAGAGATCCCTCAGAAAGAGAGATCCCCACAAACAGATCCCTCAGAAAGAGAGATCACCACAAACAGAGATCCCTCAGAGAGAGAGATCACCACAAACAGAGATCCTTCTGAAAGAGAGATCACCACAAACAGAGATCCCTCAGAAACAGAGATCACCACAAACAGAGATCCCTCAGAAACAGAGATCACCACAAACAGATCCTCAGAAACAGAGATCACCACAAACAGAGATCCCTCAGAAAGAGAGATCACCACAAACAGATCCTCAGAAACAGAGATCACCACAAACCGAGATCCCTCAGAAAGAGAGATCACCACAAACAGATCCCTCAGAGAGAGAGATCACCACAAACAGAGATCCCTCAGAAAGAGAGATCACCACAAACAGAGATCCCTCAGAAAGAGAGATCACCACAAACAGAGATCCCTCAGAGAGAGAGAGATCACCACAAACAGAGATCCCTCAGAAACAGAGATCACCACAAACAGATCCCTCAGAAAGAGAGATCACCACAAACAGAGATCCCTCAGAAAGAGAGATCACCGCAAACAGAGATCCCTCAGAGAGAGAGATCACCACAAACAGATCCCTCAGAAAGAGAGATCACCACAAACAGAGATCCCTCAGAAAGAGAGATCACCACAAACAGAGATCCCTCAGAAACAGAGATCACCACAAACAGATCCCTCAGAAAGAGAGAGATCACCACAAACAGATCCCTCAGAGAGAGATCACCACAAACAGATCCCTCAGAGAGAGAGATCACCACAAACAGAGATCCCTCAGAGAGAGATCGCCACAAACAGATCCCTCAGAAAGAGAGATCAAAACAAACAGATCCCTCAGAAAGAGAGATCACCACAAACAGATCCCTCAGAAAGAGAGATCACCACAAACAGAGATCCCTCAGAGAGAGAGAGATCACCACAAACAGAGATCCCTCAGAGAGAGAGATCACCACAAACAGAGATCCCTCAGAAAGAGAGATCACCACAAACAGAGATCCCTCAGAAAGAGAGATCACCACAAACAGATCCCTCAGAAACAGATCACCACAAACAGAGATCCCTCAGAAAGAGAGATCACCACAAACAGAGATCCCTCAGAGAGAGAGATCACCACAAACAGATCCCTCAGAAAGAGAGATCCCCACAAACAGATCCCTCAGAAAGAGAAATCACCACAAACAGAGATCCCTCAGAGAGAGAGATCACCACAAACAGAGATCCTTCAGAAAGAGAGATCACCACAAACAGAGATCCCTCAGAAACAGAGATCACCACAAACAGATCCTCAGAAACAGAGATCACCACAAACAGAGATCCCTCTGAAAGAGAGATCACCACAAACAGATCCTCAGAAACAGAGATCACCACAAACAGAGATCCCTCAGAAAGAGAGATCACCACAAACAGATCCCTCAGAGAGAGAGAGATCACCACAAACAGAGATCCCTCAGAAAGAGAGATCACCACAAACAGAGATCCCTCAGAAAGAGAGATCACCACAAACAGAGATCCCTCAGAGAGAGAGATCACCACAAACAGAGATCCCTCAGAAACAGAGATCACCACAAACAGATCCCTCAGAAACAGAGATCACCACAAACAGAGATCCCTCAGAAACAGAGATCACAACAAACAGATCCCTCAGAGAGAGATCACAACAAACAGAGATCCCTCAGAGAGAGAGATCACCACAAACAGAGATCCCTCAGAAAGAGAGATCACCACAAACAGAGATCCCTCAGAAATAGAGATCACCACAAACAGATCCCTCAGAAACAGATCACCACAAACAGAGATCCCTCAGAAAGAGAGATCACCACAAACAGAGATCCCTCAGAGAGAGAGATCACCACAAACAGATCCCTCAGAAAGAGAGATCCCCACAAACAGATCCCTCAGAAAGAGAGATCACCACAAACAGAGATCCTTCAGAAAGAGAGATCACCGCAAACAGAGATCCCTCAGAAACAGAGATCACCACAAACAGATCCTCAGAAACAGAGATCACCACAAACAGAGATCCCTCAGAAAGAGAGATCACCACAAACAGATCCTCAGAAACAGAGATCACCACAAACCGAGATCCCTCAGAAAGAGAGATCACCACAAACAGATCCCTCAGAGAGAGAGATCACCACAAACAGAGATCCCTCAGAAAGAGAGATCACCACAAACAGAGATCCCTCAGAAACAGAGATCACCACAAACAGAGATCCCTCAGAAAGAGAGATCACCACAAACAGATCCCTCAGAGAGAGAGATCACCACAAACAGAGATCCCTCAGAGAGAGAGATCACCACAAACAGAGATCCCTCAGAAACAGAGATCACCACAAACAGAGATCCCTCAGAAAGAGAGATCACCACAAACAGATCCCTCAGAGAGAGAGATCACCACAAACAGAGATCCCTCAGAGAGAGAGAGATCACCACAAACAGAGATCCTTCAGAAAGAGAGATCACCACAAACTGATCCCTCAGAAACAGAGATCACCACAAACAGAGATCCCTCAGAAAGAGAGATCACCACAAACAGAGATCCCTCAGAGAGAGAGAGATCACCACAAACAGAGATCCCTCAGAGAGAGAGAGATCACCACAAACTGATCCCTCAGAGAGAGAGATCACCACACAAAGAGATCCCTCAGAGAGAGAGATCACCACAAACAGAGATCCCTCAGAGAGAGAGATCACCACAAACAGATCCCTCAGAGAGAGAGATCACCACAAACAGAGATCCCTCAGAGAGAGAGATCACCACAAACAGAGATCCCTCAGAAACAGAGATCACCACAAACAGATCCCTCAGAAACAGAGATCACCACAAATAGAGATCCCTCAGAAAGAGAGATCACCAAAAACAGATCCCTCAGAGAGAGAGAGATCACCACAAACAGAGATCCCTCAGAGAGAGAGAGATCACCACAAACAGAGATCCCTCAGAAAGAGAGATCACCACAAACAGAGATCCCTCAGAGAGAGAGATCACCACAAACAGAGATCCCTCAGAAAGAGAGATCACCACAAACAGAGATCCCTCAGAAAGAGAGATCACCACAAATAGAGATCCCTCAGAGAGAGAGATCACCACACACAGAAATCCCTCAGAAAGAGAGATCACCACAAACAGAGATCCCTCAGACAGAGAGATCACCACAAACAGAGATCCCTCAGAGAGAGAGATCACCACACACAGAAATCCCTCAGAAAGAGAGATCACCACAAACAGAGATCCCTCAGAAAGAGAGATCACCACAAATAGAGATCCCTCAGAGAGAGAGATCACCACACACAGAAATCCCTCAGAAAGAGAGATCACCACAAACAGAGATCCCTCAGAAAGAGAGATCACCACAAACAGAGATCCCTCAGAGAGAGAGATCACCACAAACAGATCCCTCAGAAAGAGAGATCCCCACAAACAGATCCCTCAGAAAGAGAGATCACCACAAACAGAGATCCTTCAGAAAGAGAGATCACCGCAAACAGAGATCCCTCAGAAACAGAGATCACCACAAACAGATCCTCAGAAACAGAGATCACCACAAACAGAGATCCCTCAGAAAGAGAGATCACCACAAACAGATCCTCAGAAACAGAGATCACCACAAATCGAGATCCCTCAGAAAGAGAGATCACCACAAACAGAGATCCCTCAAAAAGAGAGATCACCACAAACAGAGATCCCTCAGAGAGAGAGATCACCACAAACAGAGATCCCTCAGAAAGAGAGATCACCACAAACAGAGATCCCTCAGAGAGAGAGATCACCACAAACAGAGATCACTCAGAGAGAGAGATCACCACAAACAGAGATCCCTCAGAGAGAGAGATCACCACAAACAGAGATCCCTCAGAAACAGAGATCACCACAAACAGATCCCTCAGAAACAGAGATCACCACAAACAGAGATCCCTCAGAAAGAGAGATCACCAAAAACAGATCCCTCAGAGAGAGAGATCACCACAAACAGAGATCACTCAGAAAGAGAGATCACCACAAACAGAGATCCCTCAGAATGAGAGATCACCACAAATAGAGATCCCTCAGAGAGAGAGATCACCACACACAGAGATCCCTCATAAAGAGAGATCACCACAAACAGATATCCCTCAGACAGAGAGATCACCACAAACAGAGATCCCTCAGAGAGAGAGATCACCACACAAAGAGATCCCTCAGAAAGAGAGATCACCACAAACAGAGATCCCTCAGAAAGAGAGATCACCACAAACAGAGATCCCTCAGAAAGAGAGATCACCACAAACAGAGATCCCTCAGAGAGAGAGATCACCACACACAGATATCCCTCAGAAAGAGAGATCACCACAAACAGAGATCCCTCAGAAAGAGAGATCACCACAAACAGAGATCCCTCAGAAAGAGAGATCACCACAAACAGAGATCCCTCAGAGAGAGAGATCACCACAAACAGAGATCCCTCAGAGAGAGAGAGATCACCACAAACAGATCCCTCAGAAAGAGAGATCACCACAAACATATCCCTCAGAAACAGTGATCACCACAAACAGAGATCCCTCAGAAAGAGAGATCACCACAAACAGAGATCCCTCAGAGAGAGAGATCACCACAAACAGATCCCTCAGAAAGAGAGATCACCACAAACAGAGATCCCTCAGAAAGAGAGATCCCCACAAACAGATCCCTCAGAAAGAGAGATCACCACAAACAGAGATCCCTCAGAGAGAGAGATCACCACAAACAGAGATCCTTCAGAAAGAGAGATCACCACAAACAGAGATCCCTCAGAAACAGAGATCACCACAAACAGATCCTCAGAAACAGAGATCACCACAAACAGAGATCCCTCAGAAAGAGAGATCACCACAAACAGATCCTTAGAAACAGAGATCACCACAAACAGAGATCCCTCAGAAAGAGAGATCACCACAAACAGAGATCCCTCAGAAAGAGAGATCACCACAAACAGAGATCCCTCAGAAAGAGAGATCACCACAAACAGAGATCACTCAGAAAGAGAGATCACCACAAACAGAGATCCCTCAGAGAGAGAGATCACCACAAACAGAGATCCCTCAGAAAGACAGATCACCACAAACAGAGATCCCTCAGAGAGAGAGATCACCACAAACTGAGATCCCTCAGAAAGAGAGATCACCACAAACAGAGATCCCTCAGAAAGAGAGATCACCACAAATAGAGATCCCTCAGAGAGAGAGATCACCACACACAGAAATCCCTCAGAAAGAGAGATCACCACAAACAGAGATCCCTCAGACAGAGAGATCACCACAAACAGAGATCCCTCAGAGAGAGAGATCACCACACACAGAAATCCCTCAGAAAGAGAGATCACCACAAACAGAGATCCCTCAGAAAGAGAGATCACCACAAACAGAGATCCCTCAGAGAGAGAGATCACCACACACAGAAATCCCTCAGAAAGAGAGATCACCACAAACAGAGATCCCTCAGAAAGAGAGATCACCACAAACAGAGATCCCTCAGAGAGAGAGATCACCACACACAGAGATCCCACAGAAAGAGAGATCACCACAAACAGAGATCCCTCAGAAAGAGAGATCACCACAAACAGAGATCCCTCAGAGAGAGAGATCACCACAAACAGAGATCCCTCAGAGAGAGAGAGATCACCACAAACAGATCCCTCAGAAAGAGAGATCACCACAAACAGATCCCTCAGAAACAGAGATCACCACAAACAGAGATCCCTCAGAAAGAGAGATCACCACAAACAGAGATCCCTCAGAAGAGAGATCACCACAAACAGATCCCTCAGAAAGAGAGATCACCACAAACAGAGATCCCTCAGAAAGAGAGATCCCCACAAACAGATCCCTCAGAAAGAGAGATCACGACAAACAGAGATCCCTCAGAGAGAGAGATCACCACAAACAGAGATCCTTCAGAAAGAGAGATCACCACAAACAGAGATCCCTCAGAGAGAGAGATCAACACAACAGATCCCTCAGAAAGAGAGATCACCACAAACAGAGATCCCTCAGAAAGAGAGATCACCACAAACAGAGATCCCTCAGAGAGAGAGATCACCACAAACAGAGATCCCTCAGAAACAGAGATCACCACAAACAGATCCCTCAGAAACAGAGATCACCACAAACAGAGATCCCTCAGAAAGAGTGATCGCCACAAACAGATCCCTCAGAGAGAGAGATCAAACCACAAACAGAGATCCCTCAGAGAGAGAGAGATCACCACAAACAGAGATCCCTCAGAAAGAGAGAACACCACAAACAGATCCCTCAGAAACAGAGATCACCACAAACAGAGATCCCTCAGAAAGAGAGATCACCACAAACAGAGATCCCTCAGAGAGAGAGAGAGATCACCACAAACAGAGATCCCTCAGAGAGAGAGATCACCACAAACAGAGATCCTTCAGAAAGAGAGATCACGACAAACAGAGATCCCTCAGAAACAGAGATCACCACAAACAGAGATCCCTCAGAAACAGAGATCACCACAAACAGATCCTCAGAAACAGAGATCACCACAAACAGAGATCCCTCAGAAAGAGAGATCACCACAAACAGATCCCTCAGAGAGAGAGAGATCACCACAAACAGAGATCCCTCAGAGAGAGAGATCACCACAAACAGAGATCCCTCAGAAAGAGAGATCACCACAAACAGAGATCCCTCAGAAAGAGAGATCACCACAAACAGAGATCCCTCAGAAACAGATCGCCACAAGCAGAGATCCCTTAGAGAGAGAGATCACCACAAACAGAGATCCCTCAGAGAGAGAGATCACCACAAACAGAGATCCCTCAGAGAAAGAGATCACCACAAACAGATCCCTCAGAAAGAGAGATCACCACAAACAGAGATCCCTCAGAAAGAGAGATCACCACAAACAGAGATCCCTCAGAGAGAGATCACCACAAACAGAGATCCTTCAGAAAGAGAGATCACCACAAACAGAGATCCCTCAGAAACAGAGATCACCACAAACAGATCCTCAGAAACAGAGATCACCACAAACGGAGATCCCTCAGAAACAGAGATCACCACAAACAGAGATCCCTCAGAAAGAGAGATCACCACAAACAGATCCCTCAGAGAGAGAGATCACCACAAACAGAGATCCCTCAGAAAGAGAGATCACCACAAACAGAGATCCCTCAGAGAGAGAGATCACCACAAACAGAGATCCCTCAGAGAGAGAGATCACCACAAACAGATCCCTCAGAAACAGAGATCACCACAAACAGAGATCCCTCAGAAAGAGAGATCACCACAAACAGAGATCCCTCAGAGAGAGAGATCACCACAAACAGAGATCCTTCAGAAAGAGAGATCACCACAAACAGAGATCCCTCAGAAACAGAGATCACCACAAACAGATCCTCAGAATCAGAGATCACCACAAACAGAGATCCCTCAGAAAGAAAAATCACCACAAACAGATCCCTCAGAGAGAGAGTGATCACCACAAACAGAGATCCCTCAGAAACAGAGATCACCACAAACAGAGATCCCTCAGAAAGAGAGATCACCACAAACAGATCCCTCAGAGAGAGAGATCACCACAAACAGAGATCCCTCAGAGAGAGAGAGATCAACACAAACAGAGATCCCTCAGAAAGAGAGATCACCACAAACAGATCCCTCAGAAACAGAGATCACCACAAACAGAGATCCCTCAGAAAGAGAGATCACCACAAACAGTGATCCCTCAGAGAGAGAGATCACCACAAACAGATCCCTCAGAAAGAGAGATCACCACAAACATATCCCTCAGAAACAGTGATCACCACAAACAGAGATCCCTCAGAAAGAGAGATCACCACAAACAGAGATCCCTCAGAGAGAGAGATCACCACAAACAGATCCCTCAGAAAGAGAGATCACCACAAACAGAGATCCCTCAGAAAGAGAGATCCCCACAAACAGATCCCTCAGAAAGAGAGATCACCACAAACAGAGATCCCTCAGAGAGAGAGATCACCACAAACAGAGATCCTTCTGAAAGAGAGATCACCACAAACAGAGATCCCTCAGAAACAGAGATCACCACAAACAGAGATCCCTCAGAAACAGAGATCACCACAAACAGATCCTCAGAAACAGAGATCACCACAAACAGAGATCCCTCAGAAAGAGAGATCACCACAAACAGATCCTTAGAAACAGAGATCACCACAAACAGAGATCCCTCAGAAAGAGAGATCACCACAAACAGATCCCTCAGAGAGAGAGATCACCACAAACAGAGATCCCTCAGAAAGAGAGATCACCACAAACAGAGATCCCTCAGAAAGAGAGATCACCACAAACAGAGATCCCTCAGAGAGAGAGATCACCACAAACAGAGATCCCTCAGAAACAGAGATCACCACAAACAGAGATCCCTCAGAAAGAGAGATCACCACAAACAGAGATCCCTCAGAAAGAGAGATCACCACAAACAGAGATCCCTCAGAGAGAGAGAGATCACCACAAACAGAGATCCCTCAGAAAGAGAGATCACCACAAACAGATCCCTCAGAGAGAGAGATCACCACAAACAGAGATCCCTCAGAGAGAGAGAGAGATCACCACAAACAGAGATCCCTCAGAAAGAGAGATCTCCACAAACAGATCCCTCAGAAACAGAGATCACCACAAACAGAGATCCCTCAGAAAGAGAGATCACCACAAACAGAGATCTCTCAGAGAGAGAGAGATCACCACAAACAGAGATCCCTCAGAGAGAGAGATCACCACAAACAGATCCCTCAGAAACAGAGATCACCACAAACAGAGATCCCTCAGAGAGAGAGATCACCACAAACAGAGATCCCTCAGAGAGAGAGATCACCACAAACAGATCCCTCAGAGAGAGATCACCACAAACAGAGATCCCTCAGAGAGAGAGATCACCACAAACAGAGATCCCTCAGAAACAGAGATCACCACAAACAGATCCCTCAGAAACAGAGATCACCACAAATAGAGATCCCTCAGAAAGAGAGATCACCAAAAACAGATCCCTCAGAGAGAGAGAGATCACCACAAACAGAGATCCCTCAGAGAGAGAGATCACCACAAACAGAGATCCCTCAGAAAGAGAGATCACCACAAACAGAGATCCCTCAGAGAGAGAGATCACCACAAACAGAGATCCCTCAGAAAGAGAGATCACCACAAATAGAGATCCCTCAGAAAGAGAGATCACCACAAATAGAGATCCCTCAGAGAGAGAGATCACCACACACAGAAATCCCTCAGAAAGAGAGATCACCACAAACAGAGATCCCTCAGACAGAGAGATCACCACAAACAGAGATCCCTCAGAGAGAGAGATCACCACACACAGAAATCCCTCAGAAAGAGAGATCACCACAAACAGAGATCCCTCAGAAAGAGAGATCACCACAAATAGAGATCCCTCAGAGAGAGAGATCACCACACACAGAAATCCCTCAGAAAGAGAGATCACCACAAACAGAGATCCCTCAGAAAGAGAGATCACCACAAACAGAGATCCCTCAGAGAGAGAGATCACCACACACAGAGATCCCTCAGAAAGAGAGATCACCACAAACAGAGATCCCTCAGAGAGAGAGAGATCACCACAAACAGAGATCCCTCAGAGAGAGAGAGATCACCACAAACAGATCCCTCAGAAAGAGAGATCACCACAAACAGATCCCTCAGAAACAGTGATCACCACAAACAGAGATCCCTCAGAAAGAGAGATCACCACAAACAGAGATCCCTCAGAGAGAGAGATCACCACAAACAGATCCCTCAGAAAGAGAGATCACCACAAACAGAGATCCCTCAGAAAGAGAGATCCCCACAAACAGATCCCTCAGAAAGAGAGATCACCACAAACAGAGATCCCTCAGAGAGAGAGATCACCACAAACAGAGATCCTTCAGAAAGAGAGATCACCACAAACAGAGATCCCTCAGAGAGAGAGATCACCACAAACAGATCCCTCAGAAAGAGAGATCACCACAAACAGAGATCCCTCAGAAAGAGAGATCACCACAAACAGAGATCCCTCAGAGAGAGAGATCACCACAAACAGAGATTCCTCAGAAACAGAGATCACCACAAACAGATCCCTCAGAAACAGAGATCACCACAAACAGAGATCCCTCAGAAAGAGTGATCGCCACAAACAGATCCCTCAGAGAGAGAGACCACCACAAACAGAGATCCCTCAGAGAGAGAGAGATCACCACAAACAGAGATCCCTCAGAAAGAGAGATCACCACAAACAGATCCCTCAGAAACAGAGATCACCACAAACAGAGATCCCTCAGAAAGAGAGATCACCACAAACAGAGATCCCTCAGAGAGAGAGAGAGATCACCACAAACAGAGATCCCTCAGAGAGAGAGATCACCACAAACAGAGATCCTTCAGAAAGAGAGATCACGACAAACAGAGATCCCTCAGAAACAGAGATCACCACAAACAGAGATCCCTCAGAAACAGAGATCACCACAAACAGAGATCCCTCAGAGAGAGAGATCACCACAAACAGAGATCCCTCAGAAAGAGAGATCACCACAAACAGAGATCCCTCAGAAAGAGAGATCACCACAAACAGAGATCCCTCAGAAACAGATCGCCACAAACAGAGATCCCTGAGAGAGAGAGAGATCACCACAAACAGATCCCTCAGAGAGAGAGATCACCACAAACAGAGATCCCTCAGAGAAAGAGATCACCACAAACAGATCCCTCAGAAAGAGAGATCACCACAAACAGAGATCCCTCAGAAAGAGAGATCACCACAAACAGAGATCCCTCAGAGAGAGATCACCACAAACAGAGATCCTTCAGAAAGAGAGATCACCACAAACAGAGATCCCTCAGAAACAGAGATCACCACAAACAGATCCTCAGAAACAGAGATCACCACAAACAGAGATCCCTCAGAGAGAGAGAGATCACCACAAACAGAGATCCCTCAGAAAGAGAGATCACCACAAACAGATCCCTCAGAAACAGAGATCACCACAAACAGAGATCCCTCAGAAAGAGAGATCAGCACAAACAGAGATCCCTCAGAGAGAGAGAGATCACCACAAACAGAGATCCCTCAGAGAGAGAGATCACCACAAACAGATCCCTCAGAAACAGAGATCACCACAAACAGAGATCCCTCAGAAACAGAGATCACCACAAACAGATCCCTCAGAAACAGAGATCACCACAAATAGAGATCCCTCAGAAAGAGAGATCACCAAAAACAGATCCCTCAGAGAGAGAGAGATCACCACAAACAGAGATCCCTCAGAGAGAGAGATCACCACAAACAGAGATCCCTCAGAAAGAGAGATCACCACAAACAGAGATCCCTCAGAGAGAGAGAGATCACCACAAACAGAGATCCCTCAGAAAGAGAGATCACCACAAACAGAGATCCCTCAGAAACAGAGATCACCACAAACAGATCCCTCAGAAACAGAGATCACCACAAATAGAGATCCCTCAGAAAGAGAGATCACCAAAAACAGATCCCTCAGAGAGAGAGAGATCACCACAAACAGAGATCCCTCAGAGAGAGAGATCACCACAAACAGAGATCCCTCAGAAAGAGAGATCACCACAAACAGAGATCCCTCAGAAAGAGAGATCACCACAAACAGAGATCCCTCAGAAAGAGAGATCACCACAAACAGAGATCCCTCAGAGAGAGAGATCACCACAAACAGAGATCCCTCAGAAACAGAGATCACCACAAACAGAGATCCCTCAGAAAGAGAGATCACCACAAACAGAGATCCCTCAGAAAGAGAGATCACCACAAACAGAGATCCCTCAGAGAGAGAGATCACCACAAACAGAGATCCCTCAGAAAGAGAGATCACCACAAACAGATCCCTCAGAGAGAGAGATCACCACAAACAGAGATCCCTCAGAGAGAGAGAGAGATCACCACAAACAGAGATCCCTCAGAAAGAGAGATCTCCACAAACAGATCCCTCAGAAACAGAGATCACCACAAACAGAGATCCCTCAGAAAGAGAGATCACCACAAACAGAGATCTCTCAGAGAGAGAGAGATCACCACAAACAGAGATCCCTCAGAGAGAGAGATCACCACAAACAGATCCCTCAGAAACAGAGATCACCACAAACAGAGATCCCTCAGAGAGAGAGATCACCACAAACAGAGATCCCTCAGAGAGAGAGATCACCACAAACAGATCCCTCAGAGAGAGATCACCACAAACAGAGATCCCTCAGAGAGAGAGATCACCACAAACAGAGATCCCTCAGAAACAGAGATCACCACAAATAGAGATCCCTCAGAAAGAGAGATCACCAAAAACAGATCCCTCAGAGAGAGAGAGATCACCACAAACAGAGATCCCTCAGAGAGAGAGATCACCACAAACAGAGATCCCTCAGAGAGAGAGATCACCACAAACAGAGATCCCTCAGAAAGAGAGATCACCACAAATAGAGATCCCTCAGAAAGAGAGATCACCACAAATAGAGATCCCTCAGAGAGAGAGATCACCACACACAGAAATCCCTCAGAAAGAGAGATCACCACAAACAGAGATCCCTCAGACAGAGAGATCACCACAAACAGAGATCCCTCAGAGAGAGAGATCACCACACACAGAAATCCCTCAGAAAGAGAGATCACCACAAACAGAGATCCCTCAGAAAGAGAGATCACCACAAATAGAGATCCCTCAGAGAGAGAGATCACCACACACAGAAATCCCTCAGAAAGAGAGATCACCACAAACAGAGATCCCTCAGAAAGAGAGATCACCACAAACAGAGATCCCTCAGAGAGAGAGATCACCACACACAGAGATCCCTCAGAAAGAGAGATCACCACAAACAGAGATCCCTCAGAGAGAGAGATCACCACAAACAGAGATCCCTCAGAGAGAGAGAGATCACCACAAACAGATCCCTCAGAAAGAGAGATCACCACAAACAGATCCCTCAGAAACAGTGATCACCACAAACAGAGATCCCTCAGAAAGAGAGATCACCACAAACAGAGATCCCTCAGAGAGAGAGATCACCACAAACAGATCCCTCAGAAAGAGAGATCACCACAAACAGAGATCCCTCAGAAAGAGAGATCCCCACAAACAGATCCCTCAGAAAGAGAGATCACCACAAACAGAGATCCCTCAGAGAGAGAGATCACCACAAACAGAGATCCTTCAGAAAGAGAGATCACCACAAACAGAGATCCCTCAGAGAGAGAGATCACCACAAACAGATCCCTCAGAAAGAGAGATCACCACAAACAGAGATCCCTCAGAAAGAGAGATCACCACAAACAGAGATCCCTCAGAGAGAGAGATCACCACAAACAGAGATTCCTCAGAAACAGAGATCACCACAAACAGATCCCTCAGAAACAGAGATCACCACAAACAGAGATCCCTCAGAAAGAGTGATCGCCACAAACAGATCCCTCAGAGAGAGAGACCACCACAAACAGAGATCCCTCAGAGAGAGAGAGATCACCACAAACAGAGATCCCTCAGAAAGAGAGATCACCACAAACAGATCCCTCAGAAACAGAGATCACCACAAACAGAGATCCCTCAGAAAGAGAGATCACCACAAACAGAGATCCCTCAGAGAGAGAGAGAGATCACCACAAACAGAGATCCCTCAGAGAGAGAGATCACCACAAACAGAGATCCTTCAGAAAGAGAGATCACGACAAACAGAGATCCCTCAGAAACAGAGATCACCACAAACAGAGATCCCTCAGAAACAGAGATCACCACAAACAGAGATCCCTCAGAGAGAGAGATCACCACAAACAGAGATCGCTCAGAGAGAGAGATCACCACACACAGATATCCCTCAGAAAGAGAGATCACCACAAACAGAGATCCCTCAGAAAGAGAGATCACCACAAACAGAGATCCCTCAGAGAGAGAGATCACCACAAACAGAGATCCCTCAGAGAGAGAGAGATCACCACAAACAGATCCCTCAGAAAGAGAGATCACCACAAACATATCCCTCAGAAACAGTGATCACCACAAACAGAGATCCCTCAGAAAGAGAGATCACCACAAACAGAGATCCCTCAGAGAGAGAGATCACCACAAACAGATCCCTCAGAAAGAGAGATCACCACAAACAGAGATCCCTCAGAAAGAGAGATCCCCACAAACAGATCCCTCAGAAAGAGAGATCACCACAAACAGAGATCCCTCAGAGAGAGAGATCACCACAAACAGAGATCCTTCAGAAAGAGAGATCACCACAAACAGAGATCCCTCAGAAACAGAGATCACCACAAACAGATCCTCAGAAACAGAGATCACCACAAACAGAGATCCCTCAGAAAGAGAGATCACCACAAACAGATCCTTAGAAACAGAGATCACCACAAACCGAGATCCCTCAGAAAGAGAGATCACCACAAACAGATCCCTCAGAAAGAGAGATCACCACAAACAGAGATCCCTCAGAAAGAGAGATCACCACAAACAGAGATCCCTCAGAGAGAGAGAGATCACCACAAACAGAGATCCCTCAGAAACAGAGATCACCACAAACAGATCCCTCAGAAACAGAGATCACCACAAACAGAGATCCCTCAGAAAGAGAGATCACCACAAACAGATCCCTCAGAGAGAGATCACCACAAACAGAGATCCCTCAGAGAGAGAGAGATCACCACAAACAGAGATCCCTCAGAAAGAGAGATCACCACAAACAGATCCCTCAGAAACAGAGATCACCACAAACAGAGATCCCTCAGAAAGAGAGATCACCACAAACAGAGATCCCTCAGAGAGAGAGAGAGATCACCACAAACAGAGATCCCTCAGAGAGAGAGATCACCACAAACAGAGATCCTTCAGAAAGAGAGATCACGACAAACAGAGATCCCTCAGAAACAGAGATCACCACAAACAGAGATCCCTCAGAAACAGAGATCACCACAAATAGAGATCCCTCAGAGAGAGAGATCACCACACACAGAGATCCCTCATAAAGAGAGATCACCACAAACAGAGATCCCTCAGACAGAGAGATCACCACAAACAGAGATCCCTCAGAGAGAGAGATCACCACACAAAGAGATCCCTCAGAAAGAGAGATCACCACAAACAGAGATCCCTCAGAAAGAGAGATCACCACAAACAGAGATCCCTCAGAAAGAGAGATCACCACAAACAGAGATCGCTCAGAGAGAGAGATCACCACACACAGATATCCCTCAGAAAGAGAGATCACCACAAACAGAGATCCCTCAGAAAGAGAGATCACCACAAACAGAGATCCCTCAGAGAGAGAGATCACCACAAACAGAGATCCCTCAGAGAGAGAGAGATCACCACAAACAGATCCCTCAGAAAGAGAGATCACCACAAACATATCCCTCAGAAACAGTGATCACCACAAACAGAGATCCCTCAGAAAGAGAGATCACCACAAACAGAGATCCCTCAGAGAGAGAGATCACCACAAACAGATCCCTCAGAAAGAGAGATCACCACAAACAGAGATCCCTCAGAAAGAGATATCCCCACAAACAGATCCCTCAGAAAGATAGATCAACACAAACAGAGATCCCTCAGAGAGAGAGATCACCACAAACAGAGATCCTTCAGAAAGAGAGATCACCACAAACAGAGATCCCTCAGAAACAGAGATCACCACAAACAGATCCTCAGAAACAGAGATCACCACAAACAGAGATCCCTCAGAAAGAGAGATCACCACAAACAGATCCTTAGAAACAGAGATCACCACAAACCGAGATCCCTCAGAAAGAGAGATCACCACAAACTGATCCCTCAGAAAGAGAGATCACCACAAACAGAGATCCCTCAGAAAGAGAGATCACCACAAACAGAGATCCCTCAGAGAGAGAGAGATCACCACAAACAGAGATCCCTCAGAAACAGAGATCACCACAAACAGATCCCTCAGAAACAGCGATCACCACAAACAGAGATCCCTCAGAAAGAGAGATCACCACAAACAGATCCCTCAGAGAGAGATCACCACAAACAGAGATCCCTCAGAGAGAGAGAGATCACCACAAACAGAGATCCCTCAGAAAGAGAGATCACCACAAACAGATCCCTCAGAAACAGAGATCACCACAAACAGAGATCCCTCAGAAAGAGAGATCACCACAAACAGAGATCCTTCAGAAAGAGAGATCACGACAAACAGAGATCCCTCAGAAACAGAGATCACCACCAACAGATATCCCTCAGAAAGAAAGATCACCACAAACAGATCCCTCAGAGAGAGAGATCACCACAAACAGAGATCCCTCAGAAAGAGAGATCACCACAAATAGAGATCCCTCAGAGAGAGAGATCACCACACACAGATATCCCTCATAAAGAGAGATCACCACAAACAGAGATCCCTCAGAAAGAGAGATCACCGCAAACAGAGATCCCTCAGAAACAGAGATCACCACAAACAGATCCTCAGAAACAGAGATCACCACAAACAGAGATCCCTCAGAAAGAGAGATCACCACAAACAGATCCCTCAGAAAGAGAGATCACCACAAACAGAGATCCCTCAGAGAGAGAGAGAGATCACCACAAACAGAGATCCCTCAGAGAGAGAGATCACCACAAACAGAGATCCCTCAGAAAGAGAGATCACCACAAACAGAGATCCCTCAGAAAGAGAGATCACCACAAACAGATCCCTCAGAAACAGATCACCGCAAACAGAGATCCCTCAGAAAGAGAGATCACCACAAACAGAGATCCCTCAGAGAGAGAGATCACCACAAACAGATCCCTCAGAAAGAGAGATCACCACAAACAGAGATCCCTCAGAAAGAGAGATCACCACAAACAGAGATCCCTCAGAAACAGAGATCACCACAAACAGATCCCTCAGAAAGAGAGAGATCACCACAAACAGATCCCTCAGAGAGAGATCACCACAAACAGATCCCTCAGAGAGAGAGATCACCACAAACAGAGATCCCTCAGAGAGAGATCACCACAAACAGATCCCTCAGAAAGAGAGATCAAAACAAACAGATCCCTCAGAAAGAGAGATCACCACAAACAGATCCCTCAGAAAGAGAGATCACCACAAACAGAGATCCCTCAGAGAGAGAGAGAGATCACCACAAACAGAGATCCCTCAGAGAGAGAGATCACCACAAACAGAGATCCCTCAGAAAGAGAGATCACCACAAACAGAGATCCCTCAGAAAGAGAGATCACCACAAACAGATCCCTCAGAAACAGATCACCGCAAACAGAGATCCCTCAGAAAGAGAGATCACCACAAACAGAGATCCCTCAGAGAGAGAGATCACCACAAACAGATCCCTCAGAAAGAGAGATCCCCACAAACAGATCCCTCAGAAAGAGAAATCACCACAAACAGAGATCCCTCAGAGAGAGAGATCACCACAAACAGAGATCCTTCAGAAAGAGAGATCACCACAAACAGAGATCCCTCAGAAACAGAGATCACCACAAACAGATCCTCAGAAACAGAGATCACCACAAACAGAGATCCCTCTGAAAGAGAGATCACCACAAACAGATCCTCAGAAACAGAGATCACCACAAACAGAGATCCCTCAGAAAGAGAGATCACCACAAACAGATCCCTCAGAGAGAGAGAGATCACCACAAACAGAGATCCCTCAGAAAGAGAGATCACCACAAACAGAGATCCCTCAGAAAGAGAGATCACCACAAACAGAGATCCCTCAGAGAGAGAGAGATCACCACAAACAGAGATCCCTCAGAAACAGAGATCACCACAAACAGATCCCTCAGAAACAGAGATCACCACAAACAGAGATCCCTCAGAAACAGAGATCACAACAAACAGATCCCTCAGAGAGAGATCACAACAAACAGAGATCCCTCAGAGAGAGAGATCACCACAAACAGAGATCCCTCAGAAAGAGAGATCACCACAAACAGATCCCTCAGAAACAGATCACCGCAAACAGAGATCCCTCAGAAAGAGAGATCACCACAAACAGAGATCCCTCAGAGAGAGAGATCACCACAAACAGATCCCTCAGAAAGAGAGATCCCCACAAACAGATCCCTCAGAAAGAGAAATCACCACAAACAGAGATCCCTCAGAGAGAGAGATCACCACAAACAGAGATCCTTCAGAAAGAGAGATCACCACAAACAGAGATCCCTCAGAAACAGAGATCACCACAAACAGATCCTCAGAAACAGAGATCACCACAAACAGAGATCCCTCTGAAAGAGAGATCACCACAAACAGATCCTCAGAAACAGAGATCACCACAAACAGAGATCCCTCAGAAAGAGAGATCACCACAAACAGATCCCTCAGAGAGAGAGAGATCACCACAAACAGAGATCCCTCAGAAAGAGAGATCACCACAAACAGAGATCCCTCAGAAAGAGAGATCACCACAAACAGAGATCCCTCAGAGAGAGAGAGATCACCACAAACAGAGATCCCTCAGAAACAGAGATCACCACAAACAGATCCCTCAGAAACAGAGATCACCACAAACAGAGATCCCTCAGAAACAGAGATCACAACAAACAGATCCCTCAGAGAGAGATCACAACAAACAGAGATCCCTCAGAGAGAGAGATCACCACAAACAGAGATCCCTCAGAAAGAGAGATCACCACAAACAGAGATCCCTCAGAAAGAGAGATCACCACAAACAGATCCCTCAGAAACAGATCACCACAAACAGAGATCCCTCAGAAAGAGAGATCACCACAAACAGAGATCCCTCAGAGAGAGAGATCACCACAAATAGATCCCTCAGAAAGAGAGATCCCCACAAACAGATCCCTCAGAAAGAGAGATCACCACAAACAGAGATCCTTCAGAAAGAGAGATCACCGCAAACAGAGATCCCTCAGAAACAGAGATCACCACAAACAGATCCTCAGAAACAGAGATCACCACAAACAGAGATCCCTCAGAAAGAGAGATCACCACAAACAGATCCCTCAGAAAGAGAGATCACCACAAACAGAGATCCCTCAGAGAGAGAGAGAGATCACCACAAACAGAGATCCCTCAGAGAGAGAGATCACCACAAACAGAGATCCCTCAGAAAGAGAGATCACCACAAACAGAGATCCCTCAGAAAGAGAGATCACCACAAACAGATCCCTCAGAAACAGATCACCACAAACAGAGATCCCTCAGAAAGAGAGATCACCACAAACAGAGATCCCTCAGAGAGAGAGATCACCACAAACAGATCCCTCAGAAAGAGAGATCACCACAAACAGAGATCCCTCAGAAAGAGAGATCACCACAAACAGAGATCCCTCAGAAACAGAGATCACCACAAACAGATCCCTCAGAAAGAGAGAGATCACCACAAACAGATCCCTCAGAGAGAGATCACCACAAACAGATCCCTCAGAGAGAGAGATCACCACAAACAGAGATCCCTCAGAGAGAGATCACCACAAACAGATCCCTCAGAAAGAGAGATCAAAACAAACAGATCCCTCAGAAAGAGAGATCACCACAAACAGATCCCTCAGAAAGAGAGATCACCACAAACAGAGATCCCTCAGAGAGAGAGAGAGATCACCACAAACAGAGATCCCTCAGAGAGAGAGATCACCACAAACAGAGATCCCTCAGAAAGAGAGATCACCACAAACAGAGATCCCTCAGAAAGAGAGATCACCACAAACAGATCCCTCAGAAACAGATCACCGCAAACAGAGATCCCTCAGAAAGAGAGATCACCACAAACAGAGATCCCTCAGAGAGAGAGATCACCACAAACAGATCCCTCAGAAAGAGAGATCCCCACAAACAGATCCCTCAGAAAGAGAAATCACCACAAACAGAGATCCCTCAGAGAGAGAGATCACCACAAACAGAGATCCTTCAGAAAGAGAGATCACCACAAACAGAGATCCCTCAGAAACAGAGATCACCACAAACAGATCCTCAGAAACAGAGATCACCACAAACAGAGATCCCTCTGAAAGAGAGATCACCACAAACAGATCCTCAGAAACAGAGATCACCACAAACAGAGATCCCTCAGAAAGAGAGATCACCACAAACAGATCCCTCAGAGAGAGAGAGATCACCACAAACAGAGATCCCTCAGAAAGAGAGATCACCACAAACAGAGATCCCTCAGAAAGAGAGATCACCACAAACAGAGATCCCTCAGAGAGAGAGAGATCACCACAAACAGAGATCCCTCAGAAACAGAGATCACCACAAACAGATCCCTCAGAAACAGAGATCACCACAAACAGAGATCCCTCAGAAACAGAGATCACAACAAACAGATCCCTCAGAGAGAGATCACAACAAACAGAGATCCCTCAGAGAGAGAGATCACCACAAACAGAGATCCCTCAGAAAGAGAGATCACCACAAACAGAGATCCCTCAGAAAGAGAGATCACCACAAACAGATCCCTCAGAAACAGATCACCACAAACAGAGATCCCTCAGAAAGAGAGATCACCACAAACAGAGATCCCTCAGAGAGAGAGATCACCACAAACAGATCCCTCAGAAAGAGAGATCCCCACAAACAGATCCCTCAGAAAGAGAGATCACCACAAACAGAGATCCTTCAGAAAGAGAGATCACCGCAAACAGAGATCCCTCAGAAACAGAGATCACCACAAACAGATCCTCAGAAACAGAGATCACCACAAACAGAGATCCCTCAGAAAGAGAGATCACCACAAACAGATCCCTCAGAAAGAGAGATCACCACAAACAGAGATCCCTCAGAGAGAGAGAGAGATCACCACAAACAGAGATCCCTCAGAGAGAGAGATCACCACAAACAGAGATCCCTCAGAAAGAGAGATCACCACAAACAGAGATCCCTCAGAAAGAGAGATCACCACAAACAGATCCCTCAGAAACAGATCACCGCAAACAGAGATCCCTCAGAAAGAGAGATCACCACAAACAGAGATCCCTCAGAGAGAGAGATCACCACAAACAGATCCCTCAGAAAGAGAGATCCCCACAAACAGATCCCTCAGAAAGAGAAATCACCACAAACAGAGATCCCTCAGAGAGAGAGATCACCACAAACAGAGATCCTTCAGAAAGAGAGATCACCACAAACAGAGATCCCTCAGAAACAGAGATCACCACAAACAGATCCTCAGAAACAGAGATCACCACAAACAGAGATCCCTCTGAAAGAGAGATCACCACAAACAGATCCTCAGAAACAGAGATCACCACAAACAGAGATCCCTCAGAAAGAGAGATCACCACAAACAGATCCCTCAGAGAGAGAGAGATCACCACAAACAGAGATCCCTCAGAAAGAGAGATCACCACAAACAGAGATCCCTCAGAAAGAGAGATCACCACAAACAGAGATCCCTCAGAGAGAGAGAGATCACCACAAACAGAGATCCCTCAGAAACAGAGATCACCACAAACAGATCCCTCAGAAACAGAGATCACCACAAACAGAGATCCCTCAGAAACAGAGATCACAACAAACAGATCCCTCAGAGAGAGATCACAACAAACAGAGATCCCTCAGAGAGAGAGATCACCACAAACAGAGATCCCTCAGAAAGAGAGATCACCACAAACAGAGATCCCTCAGAAAGAGAGATCACCACAAACAGATCCCTCAGAAACAGATCACCACAAACAGAGATCCCTCAGAAAGAGAGATCACCACAAACAGAGATCCCTCAGAGAGAGAGATCACCACAAACAGATCCCTCAGAAAGAGAGATCCCCACAAACAGATCCCTCAGAAAGAGAGATCACCACAAACAGAGATCCTTCAGAAAGAGAGATCACCGCAAACAGAGATCCCTCAGAAACAGAGATCACCACAAACAGATCCTCAGAAACAGAGATCACCACAAACAGAGATCCCTCAGAAAGAGAGATCACCACAAACAGATCCTCAGAAACAGAGATCACCACAAACCGAGATCCCTCAGAAAGAGAGATCACCACAAACAGATCCCTCAGAGAGAGAGATCACCACAAACAGAGATCCCTCAGAAAGAGAGATCACCACAAACAGAGATCCCTCAGAAAGAGAGATCACCACAAACAGAGATCCCTCAGAGAGAGAGAGATCACCACAAACAGAGATCCCTCAGAAACAGAGATCACCACAAACAGATCCCTCAGAAAGAGAGATCACCACAAACAGAGATCCCTCAGAAAGAGAGATCACCGCAAACAGAGATCCCTCAGAGAGAGAGATCACCACAAACAGATCCCTCAGAAAGAGAGATCACCACAAACAGAGATCCCTCAGAAAGAGAGATCACCACAAACAGAGATCCCTCAGAAACAGAGATCACCACAAACAGATCCCTCAGAAAGAGAGAGATCACCACAAACAGATCCCTCAGAGAGAGATCACCACAAACAGATCCCTCAGAGAGAGAGATCACCACAAACAGAGATCCCTCAGAGAGAGATCGCCACAAACAGATCCCTCAGA
The DNA here is from genome assembly GCF_036365525.1 of Heterodontus francisci. NCBI lineage: Eukaryota > Metazoa > Chordata > Chondrichthyes > Heterodontiformes > Heterodontidae > Heterodontus > Heterodontus francisci. Next base: position 103,512 of record NW_027142055.1, read on the forward strand.
AAGAGAGATCAAAACAAACAGATCCCTCAGAAAGAGAGATCACCACAAACAGATCCCTCAGAAAGAGAGATCACCACAAACAGAGATCCCTCAGAGAGAGAGAGATCACCACAAACAGAGATCCCTCAGAGAGAGAGATCACCACAAACAGAGATCCCTCAGAAAGAGAGATCACCACAAACAGATCCCTCAGAAACAGATCACCACAAACAGAGATCCCTCAGAAAGAGAGATCACCACAAACAGAGATCCCTCAGAGAGAGAGATCACCACAAACAGATCCCTCAGAAAGAGAGATCCCCACAAACAGATCCCTCAGAAAGAGAAATCACCACAAACAGAGATCCCTCAGAGAGAGAGATCACCACAAACAGAGATCCTTCAGAAAGAGAGATCACCACAAACAGAGATCCCTCAGAAACAGAGATCACCACAAACAGATCCTCAGAAACAGAGATCACCACAAACAGAGATCCCTCTGAAAGAGAGATCACCACAAACAGATCCTCAGAAACAGAGATCACCACAAACAGAGATCCCTCAGAAAGAGAGATCACCACAAACAGATCCCTCAGAGAGAGAGAGATCACCACAAACAGAGATCCCTCAGAAAGAGAGATCACCACAAACAGAGATCCCTCAGAAAGAGAGATCACCACAAACAGAGATCCCTCAGAGAGAGAGATCACCACAAACAGAGATCCCTCAGAAACAGAGATCACCACAAACAGATCCCTCAGAAACAGAGATCACCACAAACAGAGATCCCTCAGAAACAGAGATCACAACAAACAGATCCCTCAGAGAGAGATCACAACAAACAGAGATCCCTCAGAGAGAGAGATCACCACAAACAGAGATCCCTCAGAAAGAGAGATCACCACAAACAGAGATCCCTCAGAAATAGAGATCACCACAAACAGATCCCTCAGAAACAGATCACCACAAACAGAGATCCCTCAGAAAGAGAGATCACCACAAACAGAGATCCCTCAGAGAGAGAGATCACCACAAACAGATCCCTCAGAAAGAGAGATCCCCACAAACAGATCCCTCAGAAAGAGAGATCACCACAAACAGAGATCCTTCAGAAAGAGAGATCACCGCAAACAGAGATCCCTCAGAAACAGAGATCACCACAAACAGATCCTCAGAAACAGAGATCACCACAAACAGAGATCCCTCAGAAAGAGAGATCACCACAAACAGATCCTCAGAAACAGAGATCACCACAAACCGAGATCCCTCAGAAAGAGAGATCACCACAAACAGATCCCTCAGAGAGAGAGATCACCACAAACAGAGATCCCTCAGAAAGAGAGATCACCACAAACAGAGATCCCTCAGAAACAGAGATCACCACAAACAGAGATCCCTCAGAAAGAGAGATCACCACAAACAGATCCCTCAGAGAGAGAGATCACCACAAACAGAGATCCCTCAGAGAGAGAGATCACCACAAACAGAGATCCCTCAGAAACAGAGATCACCACAAACAGAGATCCCTCAGAAAGAGAGATCACCACAAACAGATCCCTCAGAGAGAGAGATCACCACAAACAGAGATCCCTCAGAGAGAGAGAGATCACCACAAACAGAGATCCTTCAGAAAGAGAGATCACCACAAACTGATCCCTCAGAAACAGAGATCACCACAAACAGAGATCCCTCAGAAAGAGAGATCACCACAAACAGAGATCCCTCAGAGAGAGAGAGATCACCACAAACAGAGATCCCTCAGAGAGAGAGAGATCACCACAAACTGATCCCTCAGAGAGAGAGATCACCACACAAAGAGATCCCTCAGAGAGAGAGATCACCACAAACAGAGATCCCTCAGAGAGAGAGATCACCACAAACAGATCCCTCAGAGAGAGAGATCACCACAAACAGAGATCCCTCAGAGAGAGAGATCACCACAAACAGAGATCCCTCAGAAACAGAGATCACCACAAACAGATCCCTCAGAAACAGAGATCACCACAAATAGAGATCCCTCAGAAAGAGAGATCACCAAAAACAGATCCCTCAGAGAGAGAGAGATCACCACAAACAGAGATCCCTCAGAGAGAGAGAGATCACCACAAACAGAGATCCCTCAGAAAGAGAGATCACCACAAACAGAGATCCCTCAGAGAGAGAGATCACCACAAACAGAGATCCCTCAGAAAGAGAGATCACCACAAACAGAGATCCCTCAGAAAGAGAGATCACCACAAATAGAGATCCCTCAGAGAGAGAGATCACCACACACAGAAATCCCTCAGAAAGAGAGATCACCACAAACAGAGATCCCTCAGACAGAGAGATCACCACAAACAGAGATCCCTCAGAGAGAGAGATCACCACACACAGAAATCCCTCAGAAAGAGAGATCACCACAAACAGAGATCCCTCAGAAAGAGAGATCACCACAAATAGAGATCCCTCAGAGAGAGAGATCACCACACACAGAAATCCCTCAGAAAGAGAGATCACCACAAACAGAGATCCCTCAGAAAGAGAGATCACCACAAACAGAGATCCCTCAGAGAGAGAGATCACCACAAACAGATCCCTCAGAAAGAGAGATCCCCACAAACAGATCCCTCAGAAAGAGAGATCACCACAAACAGAGATCCTTCAGAAAGAGAGATCACCGCAAACAGAGATCCCTCAGAAACAGAGATCACCACAAACAGATCCTCAGAAACAGAGATCACCACAAACAGAGATCCCTCAGAAAGAGAGATCACCACAAACAGATCCTCAGAAACAGAGATCACCACAAATCGAGATCCCTCAGAAAGAGAGATCACCACAAACAGATCCCTCAGAGAGAGAGATCACCACAAACAGAGATCCCTCAGAAAGAGAGATCACCACAAACAGAGATCCCTCAAAAAGAGAGATCACCACAAACAGAGATCCCTCAGAGAGAGAGATCACCACAAACAGAGATCCCTCAGAAAGAGAGATCACCACAAACAGAGATCCCTCAGAGAGAGAGATCACCACAAACAGAGATCACTCAGAGAGAGAGATCACCACAAACAGAGATCCCTCAGAGAGAGAGATCACCACAAACAGAGATCCCTCAGAAACAGAGATCACCACAAACAGATCCCTCAGAAACAGAGATCACCACAAACAGAGATCCCTCAGAAAGAGAGATCACCAAAAACAGATCCCTCAGAGAGAGAGATCACCACAAACAGAGATCACTCAGAAAGAGAGATCACCACAAACAGAGATCCCTCAGAATGAGAGATCACCACAAATAGAGATCCCTCAGAGAGAGAGATCACCACACACAGAGATCCCTCATAAAGAGAGATCACCACAAACAGATATCCCTCAGACAGAGAGATCACCACAAACAGAGATCCCTCAGAGAGAGAGATCACCACACAAAGAGATCCCTCAGAAAGAGAGATCACCACAAACAGAGATCCCTCAGAAAGAGAGATCACCACAAACAGAGATCCCTCAGAAAGAGAGATCACCACAAACAGAGATCCCTCAGAGAGAGAGATCACCACACACAGATATCCCTCAGAAAGAGAGATCACCACAAACAGAGATCCCTCAGAAAGAGAGATCACCACAAACAGAGATCCCTCAGAAAGAGAGATCACCACAAACAGAGATCCCTCAGAGAGAGAGATCACCACAAACAGAGATCCCTCAGAGAGAGAGAGATCACCACAAACAGATCCCTCAGAAAGAGAGATCACCACAAACATATCCCTCAGAAACAGTGATCACCACAAACAGAGATCCCTCAGAAAGAGAGATCACCACAAACAGAGATCCCTCAGAGAGAGAGATCACCACAAACAGATCCCTCAGAAAGAGAGATCACCACAAACAGAGATCCCTCAGAAAGAGAGATCCCCACAAACAGATCCCTCAGAAAGAGAGATCACCACAAACAGAGATCCCTCAGAGAGAGAGATCACCACAAACAGAGATCCTTCAGAAAGAGAGATCACCACAAACAGAGATCCCTCAGAAACAGAGATCACCACAAACAGATCCTCAGAAACAGAGATCACCACAAACAGAGATCCCTCAGAAAGAGAGATCACCACAAACAGATCCTTAGAAACAGAGATCACCACAAACAGAGATCCCTCAGAAAGAGAGATCACCACAAACAGAGATCCCTCAGAAAGAGAGATCACCACAAACAGAGATCCCTCAGAAAGAGAGATCACCACAAACAGAGATCACTCAGAAAGAGAGATCACCACAAACAGAGATCCCTCAGAGAGAGAGATCACCACAAACAGAGATCCCTCAGAAAGACAGATCACCACAAACAGAGATCCCTCAGAGAGAGAGATCACCACAAACTGAGATCCCTCAGAAAGAGAGATCACCACAAACAGAGATCCCTCAGAAAGAGAGATCACCACAAATAGAGATCCCTCAGAGAGAGAGATCACCACACACAGAAATCCCTCAGAAAGAGAGATCACCACAAACAGAGATCCCTCAGACAGAGAGATCACCACAAACAGAGATCCCTCAGAGAGAGAGATCACCACACACAGAAATCCCTCAGAAAGAGAGATCACCACAAACAGAGATCCCTCAGAAAGAGAGATCACCACAAACAGAGATCCCTCAGAGAGAGAGATCACCACACACAGAAATCCCTCAGAAAGAGAGATCACCACAAACAGAGATCCCTCAGAAAGAGAGATCACCACAAACAGAGATCCCTCAGAGAGAGAGATCACCACACACAGAGATCCCACAGAAAGAGAGATCACCACAAACAGAGATCCCTCAGAAAGAGAGATCACCACAAACAGAGATCCCTCAGAGAGAGAGATCACCACAAACAGAGATCCCTCAGAGAGAGAGAGATCACCACAAACAGATCCCTCAGAAAGAGAGATCACCACAAACAGATCCCTCAGAAACAGAGATCACCACAAACAGAGATCCCTCAGAAAGAGAGATCACCACAAACAGAGATCCCTCAGAGAGAGAGATCACCACAAACAGATCCCTCAGAAAGAGAGATCACCACAAACAGAGATCCCTCAGAAAGAGAGATCCCCACAAACAGATCCCTCAGAAAGAGAGATCACGACAAACAGAGATCCCTCAGAGAGAGAGATCACCACAAACAGAGATCCTTCAGAAAGAGAGATCACCACAAACAGAGATCCCTCAGAGAGAGAGATCAACACAAACAGATCCCTCAGAAAGAGAGATCACCACAAACAGAGATCCCTCAGAAAGAGAGATCACCACAAACAGAGATCCCTCAGAGAGAGAGATCACCACAAACAGAGATCCCTCAGAAACAGAGATCACCACAAACAGATCCCTCAGAAACAGAGATCACCACAAACAGAGATCCCTCAGAAAGAGTGATCGCCACAAACAGATCCCTCAGAGAGAGAGATCACCACAAACAGAGATCCCTCAGAGAGAGAGAGATCACCACAAACAGAGATCCCTCAGAAAGAGAGAACACCACAAACAGATCCCTCAGAAACAGAGATCACCACAAACAGAGATCCCTCAGAAAGAGAGATCACCACAAACAGAGATCCCTCAGAGAGAGAGAGAGATCACCACAAACAGAGATCCCTCAGAGAGAGAGATCACCACAAACAGAGATCCTTCAGAAAGAGAGATCACGACAAACAGAGATCCCTCAGAAACAGAGATCACCACAAACAGAGATCCCTCAGAAACAGAGATCACCACAAACAGATCCTCAGAAACAGAGATCACCACAAACAGAGATCCCTCAGAAAGAGAGATCACCACAAACAGATCCCTCAGAGAGAGAGAGATCACCACAAACAGAGATCCCTCAGAGAGAGAGATCACCACAAACAGAGATCCCTCAGAAAGAGAGATCACCACAAACAGAGATCCCTCAGAAAGAGAGATCACCACAAACAGAGATCCCTCAGAAACAGATCGCCACAAGCAGAGATCCCTTAGAGAGAGAGATCACCACAAACAGAGATCCCTCAGAGAGAGAGATCACCACAAACAGAGATCCCTCAGAGAAAGAGATCACCACAAACAGATCCCTCAGAAAGAGAGATCACCACAAACAGAGATCCCTCAGAAAGAGAGATCACCACAAACAGAGATCCCTCAGAGAGAGATCACCACAAACAGAGATCCTTCAGAAAGAGAGATCACCACAAACAGAGATCCCTCAGAAACAGAGATCACCACAAACAGATCCTCAGAAACAGAGATCACCACAAACGGAGATCCCTCAGAAACAGAGATCACCACAAACAGAGATCCCTCAGAAAGAGAGATCACCACAAACAGATCCCTCAGAGAGAGAGATCACCACAAACAGAGATCCCTCAGAAAGAGAGATCACCACAAACAGAGATCCCTCAGAGAGAGAGATCACCACAAACAGAGATCCCTCAGAGAGAGAGATCACCACAAACAGATCCCTCAGAAACAGAGATCACCACAAACAGAGATCCCTCAGAAAGAGAGATCACCACAAACAGAGATCCCTCAGAGAGAGAGATCACCACAAACAGAGATCCTTCAGAAAGAGAGATCACCACAAACAGAGATCCCTCAGAAACAGAGATCACCACAAACAGATCCTCAGAATCAGAGATCACCACAAACAGAGATCCCTCAGAAAGAAAAATCACCACAAACAGATCCCTCAGAGAGAGAGTGATCACCACAAACAGAGATCCCTCAGAAACAGAGATCACCACAAACAGAGATCCCTCAGAAAGAGAGATCACCACAAACAGATCCCTCAGAGAGAGAGATCACCACAAACAGAGATCCCTCAGAGAGAGAGAGATCAACACAAACAGAGATCCCTCAGAAAGAGAGATCACCACAAACAGATCCCTCAGAAACAGAGATCACCACAAACAGAGATCCCTCAGAAAGAGAGATCACCACAAACAGAGATCCCTCAGAGAGAGAGATCACCACAAACAGATCCCTCAGAAAGAGAGATCACCACAAACATATCCCTCAGAAACAGTGATCACCACAAACAGAGATCCCTCAGAAAGAGAGATCACCACAAACAGAGATCCCTCAGAGAGAGAGATCACCACAAACAGATCCCTCAGAAAGAGAGATCACCACAAACAGAGATCCCTCAGAAAGAGAGATCCCCACAAACAGATCCCTCAGAAAGAGAGATCACCACAAACAGAGATCCCTCAGAGAGAGAGATCACCACAAACAGAGATCCTTCTGAAAGAGAGATCACCACAAACAGAGATCCCTCAGAAACAGAGATCACCACAAACAGAGATCCCTCAGAAACAGAGATCACCACAAACAGATCCTCAGAAACAGAGATCACCACAAACAGAGATCCCTCAGAAAGAGAGATCACCACAAACAGATCCTTAGAAACAGAGATCACCACAAACAGAGATCCCTCAGAAAGAGAGATCACCACAAACAGATCCCTCAGAGAGAGAGATCACCACAAACAGAGATCCCTCAGAAAGAGAGATCACCACAAACAGAGATCCCTCAGAAAGAGAGATCACCACAAACAGAGATCCCTCAGAGAGAGAGATCACCACAAACAGAGATCCCTCAGAAACAGAGATCACCACAAACAGAGATCCCTCAGAAAGAGAGATCACCACAAACAGAGATCCCTCAGAAAGAGAGATCACCACAAACAGAGATCCCTCAGAGAGAGAGAGATCACCACAAACAGAGATCCCTCAGAAAGAGAGATCACCACAAACAGATCCCTCAGAGAGAGAGATCACCACAAACAGAGATCCCTCAGAGAGAGAGAGAGATCACCACAAACAGAGATCCCTCAGAAAGAGAGATCTCCACAAACAGATCCCTCAGAAACAGAGATCACCACAAACAGAGATCCCTCAGAAAGAGAGATCACCACAAACAGAGATCTCTCAGAGAGAGAGAGATCACCACAAACAGAGATCCCTCAGAGAGAGAGATCACCACAAACAGATCCCTCAGAAACAGAGATCACCACAAACAGAGATCCCTCAGAGAGAGAGATCACCACAAACAGAGATCCCTCAGAGAGAGAGATCACCACAAACAGATCCCTCAGAGAGAGATCACCACAAACAGAGATCCCTCAGAGAGAGAGATCACCACAAACAGAGATCCCTCAGAAACAGAGATCACCACAAACAGATCCCTCAGAAACAGAGATCACCACAAATAGAGATCCCTCAGAAAGAGAGATCACCAAAAACAGATCCCTCAGAGAGAGAGAGATCACCACAAACAGAGATCCCTCAGAGAGAGAGATCACCACAAACAGAGATCCCTCAGAAAGAGAGATCACCACAAACAGAGATCCCTCAGAGAGAGAGATCACCACAAACAGAGATCCCTCAGAAAGAGAGATCACCACAAATAGAGATCCCTCAGAAAGAGAGATCACCACAAATAGAGATCCCTCAGAGAGAGAGATCACCACACACAGAAATCCCTCAGAAAGAGAGATCACCACAAACAGAGATCCCTCAGACAGAGAGATCACCACAAACAGAGATCCCTCAGAGAGAGAGATCACCACACACAGAAATCCCTCAGAAAGAGAGATCACCACAAACAGAGATCCCTCAGAAAGAGAGATCACCACAAATAGAGATCCCTCAGAGAGAGAGATCACCACACACAGAAATCCCTCAGAAAGAGAGATCACCACAAACAGAGATCCCTCAGAAAGAGAGATCACCACAAACAGAGATCCCTCAGAGAGAGAGATCACCACACACAGAGATCCCTCAGAAAGAGAGATCACCACAAACAGAGATCCCTCAGAGAGAGAGAGATCACCACAAACAGAGATCCCTCAGAGAGAGAGAGATCACCACAAACAGATCCCTCAGAAAGAGAGATCACCACAAACAGATCCCTCAGAAACAGTGATCACCACAAACAGAGATCCCTCAGAAAGAGAGATCACCACAAACAGAGATCCCTCAGAGAGAGAGATCACCACAAACAGATCCCTCAGAAAGAGAGATCACCACAAACAGAGATCCCTCAGAAAGAGAGATCCCCACAAACAGATCCCTCAGAAAGAGAGATCACCACAAACAGAGATCCCTCAGAGAGAGAGATCACCACAAACAGAGATCCTTCAGAAAGAGAGATCACCACAAACAGAGATCCCTCAGAGAGAGAGATCACCACAAACAGATCCCTCAGAAAGAGAGATCACCACAAACAGAGATCCCTCAGAAAGAGAGATCACCACAAACAGAGATCCCTCAGAGAGAGAGATCACCACAAACAGAGATTCCTCAGAAACAGTGATCACCACAAACAGATCCCTCAGAAACAGAGATCACCACAAACAGAGATCCCTCAGAAAGAGTGATCGCCACAAACAGATCCCTCAGAGAGAGAGACCACCACAAACAGAGATCCCTCAGAGAGAGAGAGATCACCACAAACAGAGATCCCTCAGAAAGAGAGATCACCACAAACAGATCCCTCAGAAACAGAGATCACCACAAACAGAGATCCCTCAGAAAGAGAGATCACCACAAACAGAGATCCCTCAGAGAGAGAGAGAGATCACCACAAACAGAGATCCCTCAGAGAGAGAGATCACCACAAACAGAGATCCTTCAGAAAGAGAGATCACGACAAACAGAGATCCCTCAGAAACAGAGATCACCACAAACAGAGATCCCTCAGAAACAGAGATCACCACAAACAGAGATCCCTCAGAGAGAGAGATCACCACAAACAGAGATCCCTCAGAAAGAGAGATCACCACAAACAGAGATCCCTCAGAAAGAGAGATCACCACAAACAGAGATCCCTCAGAAACAGATCGCCACAAACAGAGATCCCTGAGAGAGAGAGAGATCACCACAAACAGATCCCTCAGAGAGAGAGATCACCACAAACAGAGATCCCTCAGAGAAAGAGATCACCACAAACAGATCCCTCAGAAAGAGAGATCACCACAAACAGAGATCCCTCAGAAAGAGAGATCACCACAAACAGAGATCCCTCAGAGAGAGATCACCACAAACAGAGATCCTTCAGAAAGAGAGATCACCACAAACAGAGATCCCTCAGAAACAGAGATCACCACAAACAGATCCTCAGAAACAGAGATCACCACAAACAGAGATCCCTCAGAGAGAGAGAGATCACCACAAACAGAGATCCCTCAGAAAGAGAGATCACCACAAACAGATCCCTCAGAAACAGAGATCACCACAAACAGAGATCCCTCAGAAAGAGAGATCAGCACAAACAGAGATCCCTCAGAGAGAGAGAGATCACCACAAACAGAGATCCCTCAGAGAGAGAGATCACCACAAACAGATCCCTCAGAAACAGAGATCACCACAAACAGAGATCCCTCAGAAACAGAGATCACCACAAACAGATCCCTCAGAAACAGAGATCACCACAAATAGAGATCCCTCAGAAAGAGAGATCACCAAAAACAGATCCCTCAGAGAGAGAGAGATCACCACAAACAGAGATCCCTCAGAGAGAGAGATCACCACAAACAGAGATCCCTCAGAAAGAGAGATCACCACAAACAGAGATCCCTCAGAGAGAGAGAGATCACCACAAACAGAGATCCCTCAGAAAGAGAGATCACCACAAACAGAGATCCCTCAGAAACAGAGATCACCACAAACAGATCCCTCAGAAACAGAGATCACCACAAATAGAGATCCCTCAGAAAGAGAGATCACCAAAAACAGATCCCTCAGAGAGAGAGAGATCACCACAAACAGAGATCCCTCAGAGAGAGAGATCACCACAAACAGAGATCCCTCAGAAAGAGAGATCACCACAAACAGAGATCCCTCAGAAAGAGAGATCACCACAAACAGAGATCCCTCAGAAAGAGAGATCACCACAAACAGAGATCCCTCAGAGAGAGAGATCACCACAAACAGAGATCCCTCAGAAACAGAGATCACCACAAACAGAGATCCCTCAGAAAGAGAGATCACCACAAACAGAGATCCCTCAGAAAGAGAGATCACCACAAACAGAGATCCCTCAGAGAGAGAGATCACCACAAACAGAGATCCCTCAGAAAGAGAGATCACCACAAACAGATCCCTCAGAGAGAGAGATCACCACAAACAGAGATCCCTCAGAGAGAGAGAGAGATCACCACAAACAGAGATCCCTCAGAAAGAGAGATCTCCACAAACAGATCCCTCAGAAACAGAGATCACCACAAACAGAGATCCCTCAGAAAGAGAGATCACCACAAACAGAGATCTCTCAGAGAGAGAGAGATCACCACAAACAGAGATCCCTCAGAGAGAGAGATCACCACAAACAGATCCCTCAGAAACAGAGATCACCACAAACAGAGATCCCTCAGAGAGAGAGATCACCACAAACAGAGATCCCTCAGAGAGAGAGATCACCACAAACAGATCCCTCAGAGAGAGATCACCACAAACAGAGATCCCTCAGAGAGAGAGATCACCACAAACAGAGATCCCTCAGAAACAGAGATCACCACAAATAGAGATCCCTCAGAAAGAGAGATCACCAAAAACAGATCCCTCAGAGAGAGAGAGATCACCACAAACAGAGATCCCTCAGAGAGAGAGATCACCACAAACAGAGATCCCTCAGAGAGAGAGATCACCACAAACAGAGATCCCTCAGAAAGAGAGATCACCACAAATAGAGATCCCTCAGAAAGAGAGATCACCACAAATAGAGATCCCTCAGAGAGAGAGATCACCACACACAGAAATCCCTCAGAAAGAGAGATCACCACAAACAGAGATCCCTCAGACAGAGAGATCACCACAAACAGAGATCCCTCAGAGAGAGAGATCACCACACACAGAAATCCCTCAGAAAGAGAGATCACCACAAACAGAGATCCCTCAGAAAGAGAGATCACCACAAATAGAGATCCCTCAGAGAGAGAGATCACCACACACAGAAATCCCTCAGAAAGAGAGATCACCACAAACAGAGATCCCTCAGAAAGAGAGATCGCCACAAACAGAGATCCCTCAGAGAGAGAGATCACCACACACAGAGATCCCTCAGAAAGAGAGATCACCACAAACAGAGATCCCTCAGAGAGAGAGATCACCACAAACAGAGATCCCTCAGAGAGAGAGAGATCACCACAAACAGATCCCTCAGAAAGAGAGATCACCACAAACAGATCCCTCAGAAACAGTGATCACCACAAACAGAGATCCCTCAGAAAGAGAGATCACCACAAACAGAGATCCCTCAGAGAGAGAGATCACCACAAACAGATCCCTCAGAAAGAGAGATCACCACAAACAGAGATCCCTCAGAAAGAGAGATCCCCACAAACAGATCCCTCAGAAAGAGAGATCACCACAAACAGAGATCCCTCAGAGAGAGAGATCACCACAAACAGAGATCCTTCAGAAAGAGAGATCACCACAAACAGAGATCCCTCAGAGAGAGAGATCACCACAAACAGATCCCTCAGAAAGAGAGATCACCACAAACAGAGATCCCTCAGAAAGAGAGATCACCACAAACAGAGATCCCTCAGAGAGAGAGATCACCACAAACAGAGATTCCTCAGAAACAGAGATCACCACAAACAGATCCCTCAGAAACAGAGATCACCACAAACAGAGATCCCTCAGAAAGAGTGATCGCCACAAACAGATCCCTCAGAGAGAGAGACCACCACAAACAGAGATCCCTCAGAGAGAGAGAGATCACCACAAACAGAGATCCCTCAGAAAGAGAGATCACCACAAACAGATCCCTCAGAAACAGAGATCACCACAAACAGAGATCCCTCAGAAAGAGAGATCACCACAAACAGAGATCCCTCAGAGAGAGAGAGAGATCACCACAAACAGAGATCCCTCAGAGAGAGAGATCACCACAAACAGAGATCCTTCAGAAAGAGAGATCACGACAAACAGAGATCCCTCAGAAACAGAGATCACCACAAACAGAGATCCCTCAGAAACAGAGATCACCACAAACAGAGATCCCTCAGAGAGAGAGATCACCACAAACAGAGATCCCTCAGAAAGAGAGATCACCACAAACAGAGATCCCTCAGAAAGAGAGATCACCACAAACAGAGATCCCTCAGAAACAGATCGCCACAAACAGAGATCCCTTAGAGAGAGAGAGATCACCACAAACAGACCCTCAGAGAGAGATCACCACAAACAGAGATCCCTCAGAGAAAGAGATCACCACAAACAGATCCCTCAGAAAGAGAGATCACCACAAACAGAGATCCCTCAGAAAGAGAGATCACCACAAACAGAGATCCCTCAGAGAGAGATCACCACAAACAGAGATCCTTCAGAAAGAGAGATCACCACAAACAGAGATCCCTCAGAAACAGAGATCACCACAAACAGATCCTCAGAAACAGAGATCACCACAAACAGAGATCCCTCAGAGAGAGAGAGATCACCACAAACAGAGATCCCTCAGAAAGAGAGATCACCACAAACAGATCCCTCAGAAACAGAGATCACCACAAACAGAGATCCCTCAGAAAGAGAGATCAGCCCAAACAGAGATCCCTCAGAGAGAGAGATCACCACAAACAGAGATCCCTCAGAGAGAGAGATCACCACAAACAGATCCCTCAGAAACAGAGATCACCACAAACAGAGATCCCTCAGAAACAGAGATCACCACAAACAGATCCCTCAGAAACAGAGATCACCACAAATAGAGATCCCTCAGAAAGAGAGATCACCAAAAACAGATCCCTCAGAGAGAGAGAGATCACCACAAACAGAGATCCCTCAGAGAGAGAGATCACCACAAACAGAGATCCCTCAGAAAGAGAGATCACCACAAACAGAGATCCCTCAGAGAGAGAGATCACCACAAACAGAGATCCCTCAGAAAGAGAGATCACCACAAACAGAGATCCCTCAGAAACAGAGATCACCACAAACAGATCCCTCAGAAACAGAGATCACCACAAATAGAGATCCCTCAGAAAGAGAGATCACCAAAAACAGATCCCTCAGAGAGAGAGAGATCACCACAAACAGAGATCCCTCAGAGAGAGAGATCACCACAAACAGAGATCCCTCAGAAAGAGAGATCACCACAAACAGAGATCCCTCAGAGAGAGAGATCACCACAAACAGAGATCCCTCAGAAAGAGAGATCACCACAAATAGAGATCCCTCAGAAAGAGAGATCACCACAAATAGAGATCCCTCAGAGAGAGAGATCACCACACACAGAAATCCCTCAGAAAGAGAGATCACCACAAACAGAGATCCCTCAGACAGAGAGATCACCACAAACAGAGATCCCTCAGAGAGAGAGATCACCACACACAGAAATCCCTCAGAAAGAGAGATCACCACAAACAGAGATCCCTCAGAAAGAGAGATCACCACAAATAGAGATCCCTCAGAGAGAGAGATCACCACACACAGAAATCCCTCAGAAAGAGAGATCACCACAAACAGAGATCCCTCAGAAAGAGAGATCACCACAAACAGAGATCCCTCAGAGAGAGAGATCACCACACACAGAGATCCCTCAGAAAGAGAGATCACCACAAACAGAGATCCCTCAGAGAGAGAGATCACCACAAACTGAGATCCCTCAGAGAGAGAGAGATCACCACAAACAGATCCCTCAGAAAGAGAGATCACCACAAACAGATCCCTCAGAAACAGTGATCACCACAAACAGAGATCCCTCAGAAAGAGAGATCACCACAAACAGAGATCCCTCAGAGAGAGAGATCACCACAAACAGATCCCTCAGAAAGAGAGATCACCACAAACAGAGATCCCTCAGAAAGAGAGATCCCCACAAACAGATCCCTCAGAAAGAGAGATCACCACAAACAGAGATCCCTCAGAGAGAGAGATCACCACAAACAGAGATCCTTCAGAAAGAGAGATCACCACAAACAGAGATCCCTCAGAGAGAGAGATCACCACAAACAGATCCCTCAGAAAGAGAGATCACCACAAACAGAGATCCCTCAGAAAGAGAGATCACCACAAACAGAGATCCCTCAGAGAGAGAGATCACCACAAACAGAGATTCCTCAGAAACAGAGATCACCACAAACAGATCCCTCAGAAACAGAGATCACCACAAACAGAGATCCCTCAGAAAGAGTGATCGCCACAAACAGATCCCTCAGAGAGAGAGACCACCACAAACAGAGATCCCTCAGAGAGAGAGAGATCACCACAAACAGAGATCCCTCAGAAAGAGAGATCACCACAAACAGATCCCTCAGAAACAGAGATCACCACAAACAGAGATCCCTCAGAAAGAGAGATCACCACAAACAGAGATCCCTCAGAGAGAGAGAGAGATCACCACAAACAGAGATCCCTCAGAGAGAGAGATCACGACAAACAGAGATCCTTCAGAAAGAGGGATCACGACAAACAGAGATCCCTCAGAAACAGAGATCACCACAAACAGAGATCCCTCAGAAACAGAGATCACCACAAACAGAGATCCCTCAGCGAGAGAGATCACCACAAACAGAGATCCCTCAGAAAGAGAGATCACCACAAACAGAGATCCCTCAGAAAGAGAGATCACCACAAACAGAGATCCCTCAGAAACAGATCGCCACAAACAGAGATCCCTTAGAGAGAGAGAGATCACCACAAACAGATCCCTCAGAGAGAGAGATCACCACAAACAGAGATCCCTCAGAGAAAGAGATCACCACAAACAGATCCCTCAGAAAGAGAGATCACCACAAACAGAGATCCCTCAGAAAGAGAGATCACCACAAACAGAGATCCCTCAGAGAGAGATCACCACAAACAGAGATCCTTCAGAAAGAGAGATCACCACAAACAGAGATCCCTCAGAAACAGAGATCACCACAAACAGATCCTCAGAAACAGAGATCACCACAAACAGAGATCCCTCAGAGAGAGAGAGATCACCACAAACAGAGATCCCTCAGAAAGAGAGATCACCACAAACAGATCCCTCAGAAACAGAGATCACCACAAACAGAGATCCCTCAGAAAGAGAGATCACCACAAACAGAGATCCCTCAGAGAGAGAGAGATCACCACAAACAGAGATCCCTCAGAAAGAGAGATCACCACAAACAGAGATCCCTCAGAGAGAGAGATCACCACAAACAGATCCCTCAGAAAGAGAGATCACCACAAACAGAGATCCCTCAGAAAGAGAGATCCCCACAAACAGATCCCTCAGAAAGAGAGATCACCACAAACAGAGATCCCTCAGAGAGAGAGATCACCACAAACAGAGATCCTTCAGAAAGAGAGATCACCACAAACAGAGATCCCTCAGAGAGAGAGATCACCACAAACAGATCCCTCAGAAAGAGAGATCACCACAAACAGAGATCCCTCAGAAAGAGAGATCACCACAAACAGAGATCCCTCAGAGAGAGAGATCACCACAAACAGAGATTCCTCAGAAACAGAGATCACCACAAACAGATCCCTCAGAAACAGAGATCACCACAAACAGAGATCCCTCAGAAAGAGTGATCGCCACAAACAGATCCCTCAGAGAGAGAGACCACCACAAACAGAGATCCCTCAGAGAGAGAGAGATCACCACAAACAGAGATCCCTCAGAAAGAGAGATCACCACAAACAGATCCCTCAGAAACAGAGATCACCACAAACAGAGATCCCTCAGAAAGAGAGATCACCACAAACAGAGATCCCTCAGAGAGAGAGAGATCACCACAAACAGAGATCCCTCAGAGAGAGATCACCACAAACAGAGATCCCTCAGAAAGAGAGATCACGACAAACAGAGATCCCTCAGAAACAGAGATCACCACAAACAGAGATCCCTCAGAAACAGAGATCACCACAAACAGAGATCCCTCAGAGAGAGAGATCACCACAAACAGAGATCCCTCAGAAAGAGAGATCACCACAAACAGAGATCCCTCAGAAAGAGAGATCACCACAAACAGAGATCCCTCAGAAACAGATCGCCACAAACAGAGATCCCTTAGAGAGAGAGAGATCACCACAAACAGATCCCTCAGAGAGAGAGATCACCACAAACAGAGATCCCTCAGAGAAAGAGATCACCACAAACAGATCCCTCAGAAAGAGAGATCACCACAAACAGAGATCCCTCAGAAAGAGAGATCACCACAAACAGAGATCCCTCAGAGAGAGATCACCACAAACAGAGATCCTTCAGAAAGAGAGATCACCACAAACAGAGATCCCTCAGAAACAGAGATCACCACAAACAGATCCTCAGAAACAGAGATCACCACAAACAGAGATCCCTCAGAGAGAGAGAGATCACCACAAACAGAGATCCCTCAGAAAGAGAGATCACCACAAACAGATCCCTCAGAAACAGAGATCACCACAAACAGAGATCCCTCAGAAAGAGAGATCACCACAAACAGAGATCCCTCAGAGAGAGAGAGATCACCACAAACAGAGATCCCTCAGAGAGAGAGATCACCACAAACAGATCCCTCAGAAACAGAGATCACCACAAACAGAGATCCCTCAGAGAGAGAGATCACCACAAACAGAGATCCCTCAGAGAGAGAGATCACCACAAACAGATCCCTCAGAGAGAGATCACCACAAACAGAGATCCCTCAGAGAGAGAGATCACCACAAACAGAGATCCCTCAGAAACAGAGATCACCACAAACAGATCCCTCAGAAACAGAGATCACCACAAATAGAGATCCCTAAGAAAGAGAGATCACCAAAAACAGATCCCTCAGAGAGAGAGAGATCACCACAAACAGAGATCCCTCAGAGAGAGAGAGATCACCACAAACAGAGATCCCTCAGAAAGAGAGATCACCACAAACAGAGATCCCTCAGAGAGAGAGATCACCACAAACAGAGATCCCTCAGAAAGAGAGATCACCACAAATAGAGATCCCTCAGAAAGAGAGATCACCACAAATAGAGATCCCTCAGAGAGAGAGATCACCACACACAGAAATCCCTCAGAAAGAGAGATCAGCACAAACAGAGATCCCTCAGACAGAGAGATCACCACAAACAGAGATCCCTCAGAGAGAGAGATCACCACACACAGAAATCCCTCAGAAAGAGAGATCACCACAAACAGAGATCCCTCAGAAAGAGAGATCACCACAAATAGAGATCCCTCAGAGAGAGAGATCACCACACACAGAAATCCCTCAGAAAGAGAGATCACCACAAACAGAGATCCCTCAGAAAGAGAGATCACCACAAACAGAGATCCCTCAGAGAGAGAGATCACCACAAACAGAGATCCCTCAGAGAGAGAGATCACCACAAACAGAGATCCCTCAGAGAGAGAGATCACCACAAACAGATCCCTCAGAAAGAGAGATCACCACAAACAGATCCCTCAGAAACAGTGATCACCACAAACAGAGATCCCTCAGAAAGAGAGATCACCACAAACAGAGATCCCTCAGAGAGAGAGATCACCACAAACAGATCCCTCAGAAAGAGAGATCACCACAAACAGAGATCCCTCAGAAAGAGAGATCCCCACAAACAGATCCCTCAGAAAGAGAGATCACCACAAACAGAGATCCCTCAGAGAGAGAGATCACCACAAACAGAGATCCTTCAGAAAGAGAGATCACCACAAACAGAGATCCCTCAGAGAGAGAGATCACCACAAACAGATCCCTCAGAAAGAGAGATCACCACAAACAGAGATCCCTCAGAAAGAGAGATCACCACAAACAGAGATCCCTCAGAGAGAGAGATCACCACAAACAGAGATCCCTCAGAAACAGAGATCACCACAAACAGATCCCTCAGA
The DNA here is from genome assembly GCF_036365525.1 of Heterodontus francisci. Taxonomy (NCBI): domain Eukaryota; kingdom Metazoa; phylum Chordata; class Chondrichthyes; order Heterodontiformes; family Heterodontidae; genus Heterodontus; species Heterodontus francisci. Next base: position 122,271 of record NW_027142055.1, read on the forward strand.
AACAGAGATCACCACAAACAGAGATCCCTCAGAAAGAGTGATCGCCACAAACAGATCACTCAGAGAGAGAGATCACCACAAACAGAGATCCCTCAGAGAGAGAGAGATCACCACAAACAGAGATCCCTCAGAAAGAGAGATCACCACAAACAGATTCCTCAGAAACAGAGATCACCACAAACAGAGATCCCTCAGAAAGAGAGATCACCACAAACAGAGATCCCTCAGAGAGAGAGAGAGAGATCACCACAAACAAAGATCCCTCACAGAGAGAGATCACCACAAACAGAGATCCCTCAGAGAGAGAGAGAGAGATCACCACAAACAGAGATCCCTCAGAGAGAGAGATCACCACAAACAGAGATCCTTCAGAAAGAGAGATCACGACAAACAGAGATCCCTCAGAAACAGAGATCACCACAAACAGAGATCCCTCAGAAACAGAGATCACCACAAACAGATCCTCAGAAACAGAGATCACCACAAACAGAGATCCCTCAGAAAGAAAGATCACCACAAACAGATCCCTCAGAGAGAGAGAGATCACCACAAACAGAGATCCCTCAGAGAGAGAGATCACCACAAACAGAGATCCCTCAGAAAGAGAGATCACCACAAACAGAGATCCCTCAGAAAGAGAGATCACCACAAACAGAGATCCCTCAGAAACAGATCGCCACAAACAGAGATCCCTTAGAGAGAGAGAGATCACCACAAACAGAGATCCCTCAGAGAGAGAGATCACCACAAACAGAGATCCCTCAGAGAAAGAGATCACCACAAACAGATCCCTCAGAAAGAGAGATCACCACAAACAGAGATCCCTCAGAAAGAGAGATCACCACAAACAGAGATCCCTCAGAGAGAGATCACCACAAACAGAGATCCTTCAGAAAGAGAGATCACCACAAACAGAGATCCCTCAGAAACAGAGATCACCACAAACAGATCCTCAGAAACAGAGATCACCACAAACAGAGATCCCTCAGAAAGAGAGATCACCACAAACAGAGATCCCTCAGAAAGAGAGATCACCACAAACAGATCCCTCAGAAACAGATCACCACAAACAGAGATCCCTCAGAGAGAGAGATCACCACAAACAGAGATCCCTCAGAGAGAGAGATCACCACAAACAGATCCCTCAGAAAGAGAGATCCCCACAAACAGATCCCTCAGAAAGAGAGATCACCACAAACAGAGATCCTTCAGAAAGAGAGATCACCACAAACAGAGATCCCTCAGAAACAGAGATCACCACAAACAGATCCTCAGAAACAGAGATCACCACAAACAGAGATCCCTCAGAAAGAGAGATCACCACAAACAGATCCTCAGAAACAGAGATCACCACAAACCGAGATCCCTCAGAAAGAGAGATCACCACAAACAGATCCCTCAGAGAGAGAGAGATCACCACAAACAGAGATCCCTCAGAAAGAGAGATCACCACAAACAGAGATCCCTCAAAAAGAGAGATCACCACAAACAGAGATCCCTCAGAGAGAGAGATCACCACAAACAGAGATCCCTCAGAAACAGAGATCACCACAAACAGATCCCTCAGAAACAGAGATCACCACAAACAGAGATCCCTCAGAAAGAGAGATCACCAAAAACAGATCCCTCAGAGAGAGAGATCACCACAAACAGAGATCACTCAGAAAGAGAGATCACCACAAACAGAGATCCCTCAGAAAGAGAGATCACCACAAATAGAGATCCCTCAGAGAGAGAGATCACCACACACAGAGATCCCTCATAAAGAGAGATCAGCACAAACAGATATCCCTCAGACAGAGAGATCACCACAAACAGAGATCCCTCAGAGAGAGAGATCACCACACAAAGAGATCCCTCAGAAAGAGAGATCACCACAAACAGAGATCCCTCAGAAAGAGAGATCACCACAAACAGAGATCCCTCAGAAAGAGAGATCACCACAAACAGAGATCCCTCAGAGATAGAGATCACCACACACAGATATCCCTCAGAAAGAGAGATCACCACAAACAGAGATCCCTCAGAAAGAGAGATCACCACAAACAGAGATCCCTCAGAGAGAGAGATCACCACAAACAGAGATCCCTCAGAGAGAGAGAGATCACCACAAACAGATCCCTCAGAAAGAGAGATCACCACAAACATATCTCTCAGAAACAGTGATCACCACAAACAGAGATCCCTCAGAAAGAGAGATCACCACAAACAGAGATCCCTCAGAGATAGAGATCACCACAAACAGATCCCTCAGAAAGAGAGATCACCACAAACAGAGATCCCTCAGAAAGAGAGATCCCCACAAACAGATCCCTCAGAAAGAGAGATCACCACAAACAGAGATCCCTCAGAGAGAGAGATCACCACAAACAGAGATCCTTCAGAAAGAGAGATCACCACAAACAGAGATCCCTCAGAAACAGAGATCACCACAAACAGATCCTCAGAAACAGAGATCACCACAAACAGAGATCCCTCAGAAAGAGAGATCACCACAAACAGATCCTTAGAAACAGAGATCACCACAAACAGAGATCCCTCAGAAAGAGAGATCACCACAAACAGAGATCCCTCAGAAAGAGAGATCACCACAAACAGAGATCCCTCAGAGAGAGAGATCACCACAAACAGAGATCCCTCAGAAACAGAGATCACCACAAACAGAGATCCCTCAGAAAGAGAGATCACCACAAACAGATCCCTCAGAGAGAGAGATCACCACAAACAGAGATCCCTCAGAGAGAGAGAGATCACCACAAACAGAGATCCCTCAGAAAGAGAGATCACCACAAACAGATCCCTCAGAAACAGAGATCACCACAAACAGAGATCCCTCAGAAAGAGAGATCACCACAAACAGAGATCCCTCAGAGAGAGAGAGATCACCACAAACAGAGATCCCTCAGAGAGAGAGAGATCACCACAAACAGATCCCTCAGAAACAGAGATCACCACAAACAGAGATCCCTCAGAGAGAGAGATCACCACAAACAGAGATCCCTCAGAGAGAGAGATCACCACAAACAGATCCCTCAGAGAGAGATCACCACAAACAGAGATCCCTCAGAGAGAGAGATCACCACAAACAGAGATCCCTCAGAAACAGAGATCACCACAAACAGATCCCTCAGAAACAGAGATCACCACAAATAGAGATCCCTCAGAAAGAGAGATCACCAAAAACAGATCCCTCAGAGAGAGAGAGATCACCACAAACAGAGATCCCTCAGAGAGAGAGAGATCACCACAAACAGAGATCCCTCAGAAAGAGAGATCACCACAAACAGAGATCCCTCAGAGAGAGAGATCACCACAAACAGATCCCTCAGAAAGAGAGATCACCACAAATAGAGATCCCTCAGAGAGAGAGATCACCACACACAGAAATCCCTCAGAAAGTGAGATCACCACAAACAGAGATCCCTCAGACAGAGAGATCACCACAAACAGAGATCCCTCAGAGAGAGAGATCACCACACACAGAAATCCCTCAGAAAGAGAGATCACCACAAACAGAGATCCCTCAGAAAGAGAGATCACCACAAATAGAGATCCCTCAGAGAGAGAGATCACCACACACAAAAATCCCTCAGAAAGAGAGATCACCACAAACAGAGATCCCTCAGAAAGAGAGATCACCACAAACAGAGATCCCTCAGAGAGAGAGATCACCACACACAGAGATCCCTCAGAAAGAGAGATCACCACAAACAGAGATCCCTCAGAAAGAGAGATCACCACAAACAGAGATCCCTCAGAGAGAGAGATCATCACAAACAGAGATCCCTCAGAGAGAGAGATCACCACAAACAGATCCCTCAGAAAGAAAGATCACCACAAACAGATCCCTCAGAAACAGAGATCACCACAAACAGAGATCCCTCAGAAAGAGAGATCACCACAAACAGAGATCCCTCAGAGAGAGAGATCACCACAAACAGATCCCTCAGAAAGAGAGATCACCACAAACAGAGATCCCTCAGAAAGAGAGATCCCCACAAACAGATCCCTCAGAAAGAGAGATCACAAAAAACAGAGATCCCTCAGAGAGAGAGATCACCACAAACAGAGATCCTTCAGAAAGAGAGATCACCACAAACAGAGATCCCTCAGAGAGAGAGATCACCACAAACAGATCCCTCAGAAAGAGAGATCACCACAAACAGAGATCCCTCAGAAAGAGAGATCACCACAAACAGAGATCCCTCAGAAAGAGAGATCACCACAAACAGAGATCCCTCAGAGAGAGAGAGATCACCACAAACAGAGATCCCTCAGAAAGAGTGATCGCCACAAACAGATCCCTCAGAGAGAGAGATCACCACAAACAGAGATCCCTCAGAGAGAGAGATCACCACACAAAGAGATCCCTCAGAAAGAGAGATCACCACAAACAGAGATCCCTCAGAAAGAGAGATCACCACAAACAGAGATCCCTCAGAAAGAGAGATCACCACAAACAGAGATCGCTCAGAGAGAGAGATCACCACACACAGATATCCCTCAGAAAGAGAGATCACCACAAACAGAGATCCCTCAGAAAGAGAGATCACCACAAACAGAGATCCCTCAGAAACAGAGATCACCACAAACAGATCCCTCAGAAAGAGAGAGATCACCACAAACAGATCCCTCAGAGAGAGATCACCACAAACAGATCCCTCAGAGAGAGAGATCACCACAAACAGAGATCCCTCAGAGAGAGATCGCCACAAACAGATCCCTCAGAAAGAGAGATCAAAACAAACAGATCCCTCAGAAAGAGAGATCACCACAAACAGATCCCTCAGAAAGAGAGATCACCACAAACAGAGATCCCTCAGAGAGAGAGAGATCACCACAAACAGAGATCCCTCAGAGAGAGAGATCACCACAAACAGAGATCCCTCAGAAAGAGAGATCACCACAAACAGAGATCCCTCAGAAAGAGAGATCACCACAAACAGATCCCTCGGAAACAGATCACCACAAACAGAGATCCCTCAGAAAGAGAGATCACCACAAACAGAGATCCCTCAGAGAGAGAGATCACCACAAACAGATCCCTCAGAAAGAGAGATCCCCACAAACAGATCCCTCAGAAAGAGAGATCACCACAAACAGAGATCCCTCAGAGAGAGAGATCACCACAAACAGAGATCCTTCAGAAAGAGAGATCACCACAAACAGATCCTCAGAAACAGAGATCACCACAAACAGAGATCCCTCTGAAAGAGAGGTCACCACAAACAGATCCTCAGAAACAGAGATCACCACAAACAGAGATCCCTCAGAAAGAGAGATCACCACAAACAGATCCCTCAGAAACAGAGATCACCACAAACAGAGATCCCTCAGAAAGATAGATCACCACAAACAGAGATCCCTCAGAGAGAGAGAGAGATCACCACAAACAGAGATCCCTCAGAGAGAGAGATCACCACAAACAGAGATCCTTCAGAAAGAGAGATCACGACAAACAGAGATGCCTCAGAAACAGAGTTCACCACAAACAGAGATCCCTCAGAAACAGAGATCACCACAAACAGATCCTCAGAAACAGAGATCACCACAAACAGAGATCCCTCAGAAAGAAAGATCACCACAAACAGATCCCTCAGAGAGAGAGATCACCACAAACAGAGATCCCTCAGAAAGAGAGATCACCACAAACAGAGATCCCTCAGAAACAGATCGCCACAAACAGAGATCCCTTAGAGAGAGAGAGATCACCACAAACAGAGATCCCTCAGAGAGAGAGATCACCACAAACAGAGATCCCTCAGAGAAATAAATCACCACAAACAGATCCCTCGGAAAGATAGATCACCACAAACAGAGATCCCTCAGAAAGAGAGATCACCACAAACAGAGATCCCTCAGAGAGAGATCACCACAAACAGAGATCCTTCAGAAAGAGAGATCACCACAAACAGAGATCCCTCAGAAACAGAGATCACCACAAACAGATCCTCAGAAACAGAGATCACCACAAACAGATCCTCAGAAACAGAGATCACCACAAACAGAGATCCCTCAGAAACAGAGATCACCACAAACAGAGATCCCTCAGAAAGAGAGATCACCACAAACAGAGATCCCTCAGAGAGAGAGATCACCACAAACAGAGATCCTTCAGAAAGAGAGATCACCACAAACAGAGATCCCTCAGAAACAGAGATCACCACAAACAGATCCTCAGAAACAGAGATCACCACAAACAGAGATCCCTCAGAAAGAAAAATCACCACAAACAGATCCCTCAGAGAGAGAGTGATCACCACAAACAGAGATCCCTCAGAAACAGAGATCACCACAAACAGAGATCCCTCAGAAAGAGAGATCACCACAAACAGATCCCTCAGAGAGAGAGATCACCACAAACAGAGATCCCTCAGAGAGAGAGAGATCACCACAAACAGAGATCCCTCAGAAAGAGAGATCACCACAAACAGATCCCTCAGAAACAGAGATCACCACAAACAGAGATCCCTCAGAAAGAGAGATCACCACAAACAGAGATCCCTCAGAGAGAGAGAGATCACCACAAACAGAGATCCCTCAGAGAGAGAGATCACCACAAACAGATCCCTCAGAGAGAGAGATCACCACAAACAGAGATCCCTCAGAGAGAGAGATCACCACAAACAGAGATCCCTCAGAAACAGAGATAACCACAAACAGAGATCCCTCAGAAAGAGAGATCACCACAAACAGATCCCTCAGAGAGAGAGAGATCACCACAAACAGAGATCCCTCAGAAAGAGAGATCACCACAAACAGATCCCTCAGAAACAGAGATCACCACAAACAGAGATCCCTCAGAAAGAGAGATCACCACAAACAGAGATCCCTCAGAGAGAGAGAGATCACCACAAACAGAGATCCCTCAGAGAAAGAGAGATCACCACAAACAGATCCCTCAGAAACAGAGATCACCACAAACAGAGATCCCTCAGAGAGAGAGATCACCACAAACAGAGATCCCTCAGAAAGAGAGATCACCACAAACAGAGATCCCTCAGAAAGAGAGATCACCACAAATAGAGATCCCTCAGAGAGAGAGATCACCACACACAGAAATCCCTCAGAAAGAGAGATCACCACAAACAGAGATCCCTCAGACAGAGAGATCACCACAAACAGAGATCCCTCAGAGAGAGAGAGATCACCACACTCAGAGATCCCTCAGAAAGAGAGATCACCACAAACAGAGATCCCTCAGAAAGAGAGATCACCACAAACAGAGATCCCTCAGAGAGAGAGATCACCACAAACAGAGATCCCTCAGAGAGAGAGATCACCACAAACAGATCCCTCAGAAAGAGAGATCACCACAAACAGATCCCTCAGAAACAGTGATCACCACAAACAGAGATCCCTCAGAAAGAGAGATCACCACAAACAGAGATCCCTCAGAGAGAGAGATCACCACAAACAGATCCCTCAGAAAGAGAGATCACCACAAACAGAGATCCCTCAGAAAGAGAGATCCCCACAAACAGATCCCTCAGAAAGAGAGATCACGACAAACAGAGATCCCTCAGAGAGAGAGATCACCACAAACAGAGATCCTTCAGAAAGAGAGATCACCACAAACAGAGATCCCTCAGAGAGAGAGATCACCACAAACAGATCCCTCAGAAAGAGAGATCACCACAAACAGAGATCCCTCAGAAAGAGAGATCACCACAAACAGAGATCCCTCAGAGAGAGAGATCACCACAAACAGAGATCCCTCAGAAACAGAGATCACCACAAACAGAGATCCCTCAGAAAGAGTGATCGCCACAAACAGATCCCTCAGAGAGAGAGATCACCACAAACAGAGATCCCTCAGAGAGAGAGAGATCACCACAAACAGAGATCCCTCAGAAAGAGAGATCACCACAAACAGATCCCTCAGAAACAGAGATCACCACAAACAGAGATCCCTCAGAAAGAGAGATCACCACAAACAGAGATCCCTCAGAGAGAGAGAGAGATCACCACAAACAGAGATCCCTCAGAGAGAGAGATCACCAAAAACAGAGATCCTTCAGAAAGAGAGATCACGACAAACAGAGATCCCTCAGAAACAGAGATCACCACAAACAGAGATCCCTCAGAAACAGAGATCACCACAAACAGATCCTCAGAAACAGAGATCACCACAAACAGAGATCCCTCAGAAAGAAAGATCACCACAAACAGATCCCTCAGAGAGAGAGAGATCACCACAAACAGAGATCCCTCAGAGAGAGAGATCACCACAAACAGAGATCCCTCAGAAAGAGAGATCACCACAAACAGAGATCCCTCAGAAACAGATCGCCACAAACAGAGATCCCTTAGAGAGAGAGAGAGATCACCACAAACAGAGATCCATCAGAGAGAGAGAGATCACCACAAACAGAGATCCCTCAGAGAAAGAGATCACCACAAACAGATCCCTCAGAAAGAGAGATCACCACAAACAGAGATCCCTCAGAAAGAGAGATCACCACAAACAGAGATCCCTCAGAGAGAGATCACCACAAACAGAGATCCTTCAGAAAGAGAGATCACCACAAACAGAGATCCCTCAGAAACAGAGATCACCACAAACAGATCCTCAGAAACAGAGATCACCACAAACAGAGATCCCTCAGAAACAGAGATCACCACAAACAGAGATCCCTCAGAAAGAGAGATCTCCACAAACAGATCCCTCAGAGAGAGAGAGATCACCACAAACAGAGATCCCTCAGAAAGAGAGATCACCACAAACAGAGATCCCTCAGAGAGAGAGATCACCACAAACAGAGATCCCTCAGAGAGAGAGATCACCACAAACAGATCCCTCAGAAACAGAGATCACCACAAACAGAGATCCCTCAGAAAGAGAGATCACCACAAACAGAGATCCCTCAGAGAGAGAGATCACCACAAACAGAGATCCTTCAGAAAGAGAGATCACCACAAACAGAGATCCCTCAGAAACAGAGATCACCACAAACAGATCCTCAGAAACAGAGATCACCACAAACAGAGATCCCTCAGAAACAGAGATCACCACAAACAGATCCTTAGAAACAGAGATCACCACAAACAGAGATCCCTCAGAAACAGAGATCACCACAAACAGATCCCTCAGAAACAGAGATCACCACAAACAGAGATCCCTCAGAAACAGAGATCACCACAAACAGATCCTCAGAAACAGAGATCACCACAAACAGAGATCCCTCAGAAAGAAAGATCACCACAAACAGATCCCTCAGAGAGAGAGAGATCACCACAAACAGAGATCCCTCAGAGAGAGAGATCACCACAAACAGAGATCCCTCAGAAAGAGAGATCACCACAAACAGAGATCCCTCAGAAACAGATCGCCACAAACAGAGATCCCTTAGAGAGAGAGAGATCACCACAAACAGAGATCCATCAGAGAGAGAGAGATCACCACAAACAGAGATCCCTCAGAGAAAGAGATCACCACAAACAGATCCCTCAGAAAGAGAGATCACCACAAACAGAGATCCCTCAGAAAGAGAGATCACCACAAACAGAGATCCCTCAGAGAGAGATCACCACAAACAGAGATCCTTCAGAAAGAGAGATCACCACAAACAGAGATCCCTCAGAAACAGAGATCACCACAAACAGATCCTCAGAAACAGAGATCACCACAAACAGAGATCCCTCAGAAACAGAGATCACCACAAACAGAGATCCCTCAGAAAGAGAGATCTCCACAAACAGATCCCTCAGAGAGAGAGAGATCACCACAAACAGAGATCCCTCAGAAAGAGAGATCACCACAAACAGAGATCCCTCAGAGAGAGAGATCACCACAAACAGAGATCCCTCAGAGAGAGAGATCACCACAAACAGATCCCTCAGAAACAGAGATCACCACAAACAGAGATCCCTCAGAAAGAGAGATCACCACAAACAGAGATCCCTCAGAGAGAGAGATCACCACAAACAGAGATCCTTCAGAAAGAGAGATCACCACAAACAGAGATCCCTCAGAGAGAGAGATCACCACAAACAGAGATCCCTCAGAGAGAGAGAGATCGCCACAAACAGATCCCTCAGAAACAGAGATCACCACAAACAGAGATCCCTCAGAGAGAGAGATCACCACAAACAGAGATCCCTCAGAAACAGAGATCACCACAAACAGAGATCCCTCAGAGAGAGAGATCACCACAAACAGAGATCCCTCATAGAGAGAGATCACCACAAACAGATCCCTCAGAAAGAGAGATCACCACAAACAGATCCCTCAGAAACAGTGATCACCACAAACAGAGATCCCTCAGAAAGAGAGATCACCACAAACAGAGATCCCTCAGAGAGAGAGATCACCACAAACAGATCCCTCAGAAAGAGAGATCACCACAAACAGAGATCCCTCAGAAAGAGAGATCCCCACAAACAGATCCCTCAGAAAGAGAGATCACGACAAACAGAGATCCCTCAGAGAGAGAGATCACCACAAACAGAGATCCTTCAGAAAGAGAGATCACCACAAACAGAGATCCCTCAGAGAGAGAGATCACCACAAACAGATCCCTCAGAAAGAGAGATCACCACAAACAGAGATCCCTCAGAAAGAGAGATCACCACAAACAGAGATCCCTCAGAGAGAGAGATCACCACAAACAGAGATCCCTCAGAAACAGAGATCACCACAAACAGAGATCCCTCAGAAAGAGTGATCGCCACAAACAGATCCCTCAGAGAGAGAGATCACCACAAACAGAGATCCCTCAGAGAGAGAGAGATCACCACAAACAGAGATCCCTCAGAAAGAGAGATCACCACAAACAGATCCCTCAGAAACAGAGATCACCACAAACAGAGATCCCTCAGAAAGAGAGATCACCACAAACAGAGATCCCTCAGAGAGAGAGAGAGATCACCACAAACAGAGATCCCTCAGATAGAGAGATCACCAAAAACAGAGATCCTTCAGAAAGAGAGATCACGACAAACAGAGATCCTCAGAAACAGAGATCACCACAAACAGAGATCCCTCAGAAACAGAGATCACCACAAACAGATCCTCAGAAACAGAGATCACCACAAACAGAGATCCCTCAGAAAGAAAGATCACCACAAACAGATCCCTCAGAGAGAGAGAGATCACCACAAACAGAGATCCCTCAGAGAGAGAGATCACCACAAACAGAGATCCCTCAGAAAGAGAGATCACCACAAACAGAGATCCCTCAGAAACAGATCGCCACAAACAGAGATCCCTTAGAGAGAGAGAGATCACCACAAACAGAGATCCATCAGAGAGAGAGAGATCACCACAAACAGAGATCCCTCAGAGAAAGAGATCACCACAAACAGATCCCTCAGAAAGAGAGATCACCACAAACAGAGATCCCTCAGAAAGAGAGATCACCACAAACAGAGATCCCTCAGAGAGAGATCACCACAAACAGAGATCCTTCAGAAAGAGAGATCACCACAAACAGAGATCCCTCAGAAACAGAGATCACCACAAACAGATCCTCAGAAACAGAGATCACCACAAACAGAGATCCCTCAGAAACAGAGATCACCACAAACAGAGATCCCTCAGAAAGAGAGATCTCCACAAACAGATCCCTCAGAGAGAGAGAGATCACCACAAACAGAGATCCCTCAGAAAGAGAGATCACCACAAACAGAGATCCCTCAGAGAGAGAGATCACCACAAACAGAGATCCCTCAGAGAGAGAGATCACCACAAACAGATCCCTCAGAAACAGAGATCACCACAAACAGAGATCCCTCAGAAAGAGAGATCACCACAAACAGAGATCCCTCAGAGAGAGAGATCACCACAAACAGAGATCCTTCAGAAAGAGAGATCACCACAAACAGAGATCCCTCAGAAACAGAGATCACCACAAACAGATCCTCAGAAACAGAGATCACCACAAACAGAGATCCCTCAGAAACAGAGATCACCACAAACAGATCCTTAGAAACAGAGATCACCACAAACAGAGATCCCTCAGAAACAGAGATCACCACAAACAGATCCCTCAGAAACAGAGATCACCACAAACAGAGATCCCTCAGAAACAGAGATCACCACGAACAGATCCTCAGAAACAGAGATCACCACAAACAGAGATCCCTCAGAAAGAAAGATCACCACAAACAGATCCCTCAGAGAGAGAGAGATCACCACAAACAGAGATCCCTCAGAGAGAGAGATCACCACAAACAGAGATCCCTCAGAAAGAGAGATCACCACAAACAGAGATCCCTCAGAAACAGATCGCCACAAACAGAGATCCCTTAGAGAGAGAGAGATCACCACAAACAGAGATCCATCAGAGAGAGAGAGAGATCACCACAAACAGAGATCCCTCAGAGAAAGAGATCACCACAAACAGATCCCTCAGAAAGAGAGATCACCACAAACAGAGATCCCTCAGAAAGAGAGATCACCACAAACAGAGATCCCTCAGAGAGAGATCACCACAAACAGAGATCCTTCAGAAAGAGAGATCACCACAAACAGAGATCCCTCAGAAACAGAGATCACCACAAACAGATCCTCAGAAACAGAGATCACCACAAACAGAGATCCCTCAGAAACAGAGATCACCACAAACAGAGATCCCTCAGAAAGAGAGATCTCCACAAACAGATCCCTCAGAGAGAGAGAGATCACCACAAACAGAGATCCCTCAGAAAGAGAGATCACCACAAACAGAGATCCCTCAGAGAGAGAGATCACCACAAACAGAGATCCCTCAGAGAGAGAGATCACCACAAACAGATCCCTCAGAAACAGAGATCACCACAAACAGAGATCCCTCAGAAAGAGAGATCACCACAAACAGAGATCCCTCAGAGAGAGAGATCACCACAAACAGAGATCCTTCAGAAAGAGAGATCACCACAAACAGAGATCCCTCAGAAACAGAGATCACCACAAACAGATCCTCAGAAACAGAGATCACCACAAACAGAGATCCCTCAGAAACAGAGATCACCACAAACAGATCCTTAGAAACAGAGATCACCACAAACAGAGATCCCTCAGAAACAGAGATCACCACAAACAGATCCCTCAGAAACAGAGATCACCACAAACAGAGATCCCTCAGAAAGAGTGATCGCCACAAACAGATCCTTCAGAGAGAGAGATCACCACAAACAGAGATCCCTCAGAGAGAGAGAGATCACCACAAACAGAGATCCCTCAGAAAGAGAGATCACCACAAACAGATCCCTCAGAAACAGAGATCACCACAAACAGAGATCCCTCAGAACGAGAGATCACCACAAACAGAGATCCCTCAGAGAGAGAGAGATCACCACAAACAGAGATCCCTCAGAGAGAGAGAGATCGCCACAAACAGATCCCTCAGAAACAGAGATCACCACAAACAGAGATCCCTCAGAGAGAGAGATCACCACAAACAGAGATCCCTCAGAGAGAGAGATCACCAAAAACAGATCCCTCAGAGAGAGAGATCACCACAAACAGAGATCCCTCAGAGAGAGAGATCACCACAAACAGAGATCCCTCAGAAACAGAGATCACCACAAACAGAGATCCCTCAGAAAGAGAGATCACCACAAACAGATCCCTCAGAGAGAGAGATCACCACAAACAGAGATCCCTCAGAAAGAGAGATCACCACAAACAGATCCCTCAGAAACAGAGATCACCACAAACAGAGATCCCTCAGAAAGAGAGATCACCACAAACAGAGATCCCTCAGAGAGAGAGAGATCACCACAAACAGAGATCCCTCAGAGAAAGAGAGATCACCACAAACAGATCCCTCAGAAACAGAGATCACCACAAACAGAGATCCCTCAGAGAGAGAGATCACCACAAACAGAGATCCCTCAGAGAGAGAGATCACCACAAACAGAGATCCCTCAGAAACAGAGATCACCACAAACAGATCCTTAGAAACAGAGATCACCACAAACAGAGATCCCTCAGAAACAGAGATCACCACAAACAGATCCCTCAGAAACAGAGATCACCACAAACAGAGATCCCTCAGAAACAGAGATCACCACGAACAGATCCTCAGAAACAGAGATCACCACAAACAGAGATCCCTCAGAAAGAAAGATCACCACAAACAGATCCCTCAGAGAGAGAGAGATCACCACAAACAGAGATCCCTCAGAGAGAGAGATCACCACAAACAGAGATCCCTCAGAAAGAGAGATCACCACAAACAGAGATCCCTCAGAAACAGATCGCCACAAACAGAGATCCCTTAGAGAGAGAGAGATCACCACAAACAGAGATCCATCAGAGAGAGAGAGAGATCACCACAAACAGAGATCCCTCAGAGAAAGAGATCACCACAAACAGATCCCTCAGAAAGAGAGATCACCACAAACAGAGATCCCTCAGAAAGAGAGATCACCACAAACAGAGATCCCTCAGAGAGAGATCACCACAAACAGAGATCCTTCAGAAAGAGAGATCACCACAAACAGAGATCCCTCAGAAACAGAGATCACCACAAACAGATCCTCAGAAACAGAGATCACCACAAACAGAGATCCCTCAGAAACAGAGATCACCACAAACAGAGATCCCTCAGAAAGAGAGATCTCCACAAACAGATCCCTCAGAGAGAGAGAGATCACCACAAACAGAGATCCCTCAGAAAGAGAGATCACCACAAACAGAGATCCCTCAGAGAGAGAGATCACCACAAACAGAGATCCCTCAGAGAGAGAGATCACCACAAACAGATCCCTCAGAAACAGAGATCACCACAAACAGAGATCCCTCAGAAAGAGAGATCACCACAAACAGAGATCCCTCAGAGAGAGAGATCACCACAAACAGAGATCCTTCAGAAAGAGAGATCACCACAAACAGAGATCCCTCAGAAACAGAGATCACCACAAACAGATCCTCAGAAACAGAGATCACCACAAACAGAGATCCCTCAGAAACAGAGATCACCACAAACAGATCCTTAGAAACAGAGATCACCACAAACAGAGATCCCTCAGAAACAGAGATCACCACAAACAGATCCCTCAGAAACAGAGATCACCACAAACAGAGATCCCTCAGAAAGAGTGATCGCCACAAACAGATCCTTCAGAGAGAGAGATCACCACAAACAGAGATCCCTCAGAGAGAGAGAGATCACCACAAACAGAGATCCCTCAGAAAGAGAGATCACCACAAACAGATCCCTCAGAAACAGAGATCACCACAAACAGAGATCCCTCAGAACGAGAGATCACCACAAACAGAGATCCCTCAGAGAGAGAGAGATCACCACAAACAGAGATCCCTCAGAGAGAGAGAGATCGCCACAAACAGATCCCTCAGAAACAGAGATCACCACAAACAGAGATCCCTCAGAGAGAGAGATCACCACAAACAGAGATCCCTCAGAGAGAGAGATCACCACAAACAGATCCCTCAGAGAGAGAGATCACCACAAACAGAGATCCCTCAGAGAGAGAGATCACCACAAACAGAGATCCCTCAGAAACAGAGATCACCACAAACAGAGATCCCTCAGAAAGAGAGATCACCACAAACAGATCCCTCAGAGAGAGAGATCACCACAAACAGAGATCCCTCAGAAAGAGAGATCACCACAAACAGATCCCTCAGAAACAGAGATCACCACAAACAGAGATCCCTCAGAAAGAGAGATCACCACAAACAGAGATCCCTCAGAGAGAGAGAGATCACCACAAACAGAGATCCCTCAGAGAAAGAGAGATCACCACAAACAGATCCCTCAGAAACAGAGATCACCACAAACAGAGATCCCTCAGAGAGAGAGATCACCACAAACAGAGATCCCTCAGAGAGAGAGATCACCACAAACAGAGATCCCTCAGAAAGAGAGATCACCACAAACAGAGATCCCTATGAAAGAGAGATCACCACAAACAGAGATCCCTCAGAGAGAGAGATCACCACACACAGAAATCCCTCAGAAAGAGAGATCACCACAAACAGAGATCCCTCAGAGAGAGAGATCACCACACACAGAGATCCCTCAGAAAGAGAGATCACCACAAACAGAGATCCCTCAGAAAGAGAGATCACCACAAACAGAGATCCCTCAGAGAGAGAGATCACCACAAACAGAGATCCCTCAGAGTGAGAGAGATCACCACAAACAGAGATCCCTCAGAAAGAGAGATCACCACAAACAGATCCCTCAGAAACAGTGATCACCACAAACAGAGATCCCTCAGAAATAGAGATCACCACAAACAGAGATCCCTCAGAGAGAGAGATCACCACAAACAGATCCCTCAGAAAGAGAGATCACCACAAACAGAGATCCCTCAGAAAGAGAGATCCCCACAAACAGATCCCTCAGAAAGAGAGATCACGACAAACAGAGATCCCTCAGAGAGAGAGATCACCACAAACAGAGATCCTTCAGAAAGAGAGATCACCACAAACAGAGATCCCTCAGAGAGAGAGATCACCACAAACAGATCCATCAGAAAGAGAGATCACCACAAACAGAGATCCCTCAGAAAGAGAGATCACCACAAACAGAGATCCCTCAGAGAGAGAGATCACCACAAACAGAGATCCCTCAGAAACAGAGATCACCACAAACAGAGATCCCTCAGAAAGAGAGATCACCACAAACAGATCCCTCAGAGAGAGAGATCACCACAAACAGAGATCCCTCAGAAAGAGAGATCACCACAAACAGATCCCTCAGAAACAGAGATCACCACAAACAGAGATCCCTCAGAAAGAGAGATCACCACAAACAGAGATCCCTCAGAGAGAGAGAGATCACCACAAACAGAGATCCCTCAGAGAAAGAGAGATCACCACAAACAGATCCCTCAGAAACAGAGATCACCACAAACAGAGATCCCTCAGAGAGAGAGATCACCACAAACAGAGATCCCTCAGAGAGAGAGATCACCACAAACAGAGATCCCTCAGAAAGAGAGATCACCACAAACAGAGATCCCTATGAAAGAGAGATCACCACAAACAGAGATCCCTCAGAGAGAGAGATCACCACACACAGAAATCCCTCAGAAAGAGAGATCACCACAAACAGAGATCCCTCAGAGAGAGAGATCACCACACACAGAGATCCCTCAGAAAGAGAGATCACCACAAACAGAGATCCCTCAGAAAGAGAGATCACCACAAACAGAGATCCCTCAGAGAGAGAGATCACCACAAACAGAGATCCCTCAGAGTGAGAGAGATCACCACAAACAGAGATCCCTCAGAAAGAGAGATCACCACAAACAGATCCCTCAGAAACAGTGATCACCACAAACAGAGATCCCTCAGAAATAGAGATCACCACAAACAGAGATCCCTCAGAGAGAGAGATCACCACAAACAGATCCCTCAGAAAGAGAGATCACCACAAACAGAGATCCCTCAGAAAGAGAGATCCCCACAAACAGATCCCTCAGAAAGAGAGATCACGACAAACAGAGATCCCTCAGAGAGAGAGATCACCACAAACAGAGATCCTTCAGAAAGAGAGATCACCACAAACAGAGATCCCTCAGAGAGAGAGATCACCACAAACAGATCCATCAGAAAGAGAGATCACCACAAACAGAGATCCCTCAGAAAGAGAGATCACCACAAACAGAGATCCCTCAGAGAGAGAGATCACCACAAACAGAGATCCCTCAGAAACAGAGATCACCACAAACAGAGATCCCTCAGAAAGAGTGATCGCCACAAACAGATCCCTCAGAGAGAGAGATCACCACAAACAGAGATCCCTCAGAGAGAGAGAGATCACCACAAACAGAGATCCCTCAGAAAGAGAGATCACCACAAACAGATCCCTCAGAGAGAGAGATCACCACAAACAGAGATCCCTCAGAGAAAGAGATCACCACAAACAGATCCCTCAGAAAGAGAGATCACCACAAACAGAGATCCCTCAGAAAGAGAGATCACCACAAACAGAGATCCCTCAGAGAGAGATCACCACAAACAGAGATCCTTCAGAAAGAGAGATCACCACAAACAGAGATCCCTCAGAAACAGAGATCACCACAAACAGATCCTCAGAAACAGAGATCACCACAAACAGAGATCCCTCAGAGAGAGAGAGATCACCACAAACAGAGATCCCTCAGAAAGAGAGATCACCACAAACAGATCCCTCAGAAACAGAGATCACCACAAACAGAGATCCCTCAGAAAGAGAGATCAGCACAAACAGAGATCCCTCAGAGAGAGAGAGATCACCACAAACAGAGATCCCTCAGAGAGAGAGATCACCACAAACAGATCCCTCAGAAACAGAGATCACCACAAACAGAGATCCCTCAGAAACAGAGATCACCACAAACAGATCCCTCAGAAACAGAGATCACCACAAATAGAGATCCCTCAGAAAGAGAGATCACCAAAAACAGATCCCTCAGAGAGAGAGATCACCACAAACAGAGATCCCTCAGAGAGAGAGATCACCACAAACAGAGATCCCTCAGAAAGAGAGATCACCACAAACAGAGATCCCTCAGAGAGAGAGATCACCACAAACAGAGATCCCTCAGAAAGAGAGATCACCACAAACAGAGATCCCTCAGAAACAGAGATCACCACAAACAGATCCCTCAGAAACAGAGATCACCACAAATAGAGATCCCTCAGAAAGAGAGATCACCAAAAACAGATCCCTCAGAGAGAGAGAGATCACCACAAACAGAGATCCCTCAGAGAGAGAGATCACCACAAACAGAGATCCCTCAGAAAGAGAGATCACCACAAACAGAGATCCCTCAGAAAGAGAGATCACCACAAACAGAGATCCCTCAGAAAGAGAGATCACCACAAACAGAGATCCCTCAGAGAGAGAGATCACCACAAACAGAGATCCCTCAGAAACAGAGATCACCACAAACAGAGATCCCTCAGAAAGAGAGATCACCACAAACAGAGATCCCTCAGAAAGAGAGATCACCACAAACAGAGATCCCTCAGAGAGAGAGATCACCACAAACAGAGATCCCTCAGAAAGAGAGATCACCACAAACAGATCCCTCAGAGAGAGAGATCACCACAAACAGAGATCCCTCAGAGAGAGAGAGAGATCACCACAAACAGAGATCCCTCAGAAAGAGAGATCTCCACAAACAGATCCCTCAGAAACAGAGATCACCACAAACAGAGATCCCTCAGAAAGAGAGATCACCACAAACAGAGATCTCTCAGAGAGAGAGAGATCACCACAAACAGAGATCCCTCAGAGAGAGAGATCACCACAAACAGATCCCTCAGAAACAGAGATCACCACAAACAGAGATCCCTCAGAGAGAGAGATCACCACAAACAGAGATCCCTCAGAGAGAGAGATCACCACAAACAGATCCCTCAGAGAGAGATCACCACAAACAGAGATCCCTCAGAGAGAGAGATCACCACAAACAGAGATCCCTCAGAAACAGAGATCACCACAAACAGATCCCTCAGAAACAGAGATCACCACAAATAGAGATCCCTCAGAAAGAGAGATCACCAAAAACAGATCCCTCAGAGAGAGAGAGATCACCACAAACAGAGATCCCTCAGAGAGAGAGATCACCACAAACAGAGATCCCTCAGAGAGAGAGATCACCACAAACAGAGATCCCTCAGAAAGAGAGATCACCACAAATAGAGATCCCTCAGAAAGAGAGATCACCACAAATAGAGATCCCTCAGAGAGAGAGATCACCACACACAGAAATCCCTCAGAAAGAGAGATCACCACAAACAGAGATCCCTCAGACAGAGAGATCACCACAAACAGAGATCCCTCAGAGAGAGAGAGATCACCACACACAGAAATCCCTCAGAAAGAGAGATCACCACAAACAGAGATCCCTCAGAAAGAGAGATCACCACAAATAGAGATCCCTCAGAGAGAGAGATCACCACACACAGAAATCCCTCAGAAAGAGAGATCACCACAAACAGAGATCCCTCAGAAAGAGAGATCACCACAAACAGAGATCCCTCAGAGAGAGAGATCACCACACACAGAGATCCCTCAGAAAGAGAGATCACCACAAACAGAGATCCCTCAGAGAGAGAGATCACCACAAACAGAGATCCCTCAAAGAGAGAGAGATCACCACAAACAGATCCCTCAGAAAGAGAGATCACCACAAACAGATCCCTCAGAAACAGTGATCACCACAAACAGAGATCCCTCAGAAAGAGAGATCACCACAAACAGAGATCCCTCAGAGAGAGAGATCACCACAAACAGATCCCTCAGAAAGAGAGATCACCACAAACAGAGATCCCTCAGAAAGAGAGATCCCCACAAACAGATCCCTCAGAAAGAGAGATCACCACAAACAGAGATCCCTCAGAGAGAGAGATCACCACAAACAGAGATCCTTCAGAAAGAGAGATCACCACAAACAGAGATCCCTCAGAGAGAGAGATCACCACAAACAGATCCCTCAGAAAGAGAGATCACCACAAACAGAGATCCCTCAGAAAGAGAGATCACCACAAACAGAGATCCCTCAGAGAGAGAGATCACCACAAACAGAGATTCCTCAGAAACAGAGATCACCACAAACAGATCCCTCAGAAACAGAGATCACCACAAACAGAGATCCCTCAGAAAGAGTGATCGCCACAAACAGATCCCTCAGAGAGAGAGACCACCACAAACAGAGATCCCTCAGAGAGAGAGAGATCACCACAAACAGAGATCCCTCAGAAAGAGAGATCACCACAAACAGATCCCTCAGAAACAGAGATCACCACAAACAGAGATCCCTCAGAAAGAGAGATCACCACAAACAGAGATCCCTCAGAGAGAGAGAGAGATCACCACAAACAGAGATCCCTCAGAGAGAGAGATCACCACAAACAGAGATCCTTCAGAAAGAGAGATCACGACAAACAGAGATCCCTCAGAAACAGAGATCACCACAAACAGAGATCCCTCAGAAACAGAGATCACCACAAACAGAGATCCCTCAGAGAGAGAGATCACCACAAACAGAGATCCCTCAGAAAGAGAGATCACCACAAACAGAGATCCCTCAGAAAGAGAGATCACCACAAACAGAGATCCCTCAGAAACAGATCGCCACAAACAGAGATCCCTTAGAGAGAGAGAGATCACCACAAACAGACCCTCAGAGAGAGAGATCACCACAAACAGAGATCCCTCAGAGAAAGAGATCACCACAAACAGATCCCTCAGAAAGAGAGATCACCACAAACAGAGATCCCTCAGAAAGAGAGATCACCACAAACAGAGATCCCTCAGAGAGAGATCACCACAAACAGAGATCCTTCAGAAAGAGAGATCACCACAAACAGAGATCCCTCAGAAACAGAGATCACCACAAACAGATCCTCAGAAACAGAGATCACCACAAACAGAGATCCCTCAGAGAGAGAGAGATCACCACAAACAGAGATCCCTCAGAAAGAGAGATCACCACAAACAGATCCCTCAGAAACAGAGATCACCACAAACAGAGATCCCTCAGAAAGAGAGATCAGCACAAACAGAGATCCCTCAGAGAGAGAGAGATCACCACAAACAGAGATCCCTCAGAGAGAGAGATCACCACAAACAGATCCCTCAGAAACAGAGATCACCACAAACAGAGATCCCTCAGAAACAGAGATCACCACAAACAGATCCCTCAGAAACAGAGATCACCACAAATAGAGATCCCTCAGAAAGAGAGATCACCAAAAACAGATCCCTCAGAGAGAGAGAGATCACCACAAACAGAGATCCCTCAGAGAGAGAGATCACCACAAACAGAGATCCCTCAGAAAGAGAGATCACCACAAACAGAGATCCCTCAGAGAGAGAGATCACCACAAACAGAGATCCCTCAGAAAGAGAGATCACCACAAACAGAGATCCCTCAGAAACAGAGATCACCACAAACAGATCCCTCAGAAACAGAGATCACCACAAATAGAGATCCCTCAGAAAGAGAGATCACCAAAAACAGATCCCTCAGAGAGAGAGAGATCACCACAAACAGAGATCCCTCAGAGAGAGAGATCACCACAAACAGAGATCCCTCAGAAAGAGAGATCACCACAAACAGAGATCCCTCAGAGAGAGAGATCACCACAAACAGAGATCCCTCAGAAAGAGAGATCACCACAAATAGAGATCCCTCAGAAAGAGAGATCACCACAAATAGAGATCCCTCAGAGAGAGAGATCACCACACACAGAAATCCCTCAGAAAGAGAGATCACCACAAACAGAGATCCCTCAGACAGAGAGATCACCACAAACAGAGATCCCTCAGAGAGAGAGATCACCACACACAGAAATCCCTCAGAAAGAGAGATCACCACAAACAGAGATCCCTCAGAAAGAGAGATCACCACAAATAGAGATCCCTCAGAGAGAGAGATCACCACACACAGAAATCCCTCAGAAAGAGAGATCACCACAAACAGAGATCCCTCAGAAAGAGAGATCACCACAAACAGAGATCCCTCAGAGAGAGAGATCACCACACACAGAGATCCCTCAGAAAGAGAGATCACCACAAACAGAGATCCCTCAGAGAGAGAGATCACCACAAACTGAGATCCCTCAGAGAGAGAGAGATCACCACAAACAGATCCCTCAGAAAGAGAGATCACCACAAACAGATCCCTCAGAAACAGTGATCACCACAAACAGAGATCCCTCAGAAAGAGAGATCACCACAAACAGAGATCCCTCAGAGAGAGAGATCACCACAAACAGATCCCTCAGAAAGAGAGATCACCACAAACAGAGATCCCTCAGAAAGAGAGATCCCCACAAACAGATCCCTCAGAAAGAGAGATCACCACAAACAGAGATCCCTCAGAGAGAGAGATCACCACAAACAGAGATCCTTCAGAAAGAGAGATCACCACAAACAGAGATCCCTCAGAGAGAGAGATCACCACAAACAGATCCCTCAGAAAGAGAGATCACCACAAACAGAGATCCCTCAGAAAGAGAGATCACCACAAACAGAGATCCCTCAGAGAGAGAGATCACCACAAACAGAGATTCCTCAGAAACAGAGATCACCACAAACAGATCCCTCAGAAACAGAGATCACCACAAACAGAGATCCCTCAGAAAGAGTGATCGCCACAAACAGATCCCTCAGAGAGAGAGACCACCACAAACAGAGATCCCTCAGAGAGAGAGAGATCACCACAAACAGAGATCCCTCAGAAAGAGAGATCACCACAAACAGATCCCTCAGAAACAGAGATCACCACAAACAGAGATCCCTCAGAAAGAGAGATCACCACAAACAGAGATCCCTCAGAGAGAGAGAGAGATCACCACAAACAGAGATCCCTCAGAGAGAGAGATCACCACAAACAGAGATCCTTCAGAAAGAGAGATCACGACAAACAGAGATCCCTCAGAAACAGAGATCACCACAAACAGAGATCCCTCAGAGAGAGAGATCACCACAAACAGAGATCCCTCAGAAAGAGAGATCACCACAAACAGAGATCCCTCAGAAAGAGAGATCACCACAAACAGAGATCCCTCAGAAAGAGAGATCACCACAAACAGAGATCCCTCAGAAACAGATCGCCACAAACAGAGATCCCTTAGAGAGAGAGAGATCACCACAAACAGATCCCTCAGAGAGAGAGATCACCACAAACAGAGATCCCTCAGAGAAAGAGATCACCACAAACAGATCCCTCAGAAAGAGAGATCACCACAAACAGAGATCCCTCAGAAAGAGAGATCACCACAAACAGAGATCCCTCAGAGAGAGATCACCACAAACAGAGATCCTTCAGAAAGAGAGATCACCACAAACAGAGATCTCTCAGAAACAGAGATCACCACAAACAGATCCTCAGAAACAGAGATCACCACAAACAGAGATCCCTCAGAGAGAGAGAGAGATCACCACAAACAGAGATCCCTCAGAAAGAGAGATCACCACAAACAGATCCCTCAGAAACAGAGATCACCACAAACAGAGATCCCTCAGAAAGAGAGATCACCACAAACAGAGATCCCTCAGAGAGAGAGAGATCACCACAAACAGAGATCCCTCAGAAAGAGAGATCACCACAAACAGAGATCCCTCAGAGAGAGAGATCACCACAAACAGATCCCTCAGAAAGAGAGATCACCACAAACAGAGATCCCTCAGAAAGAGAGATCCCCACAAACAGATCCCTCAGAAAGAGAGATCACCACAAACAGAGATCCCTCAGAGAGAGAGATCACCACAAACAGAGATCCTTCAGAAAGAGAGATCACCACAAACAGAGATCCCTCAGAGAGAGAGATCACCACAAACAGATCCCTCAGAAAGAGAGATCACCACAAACAGAGATCCCTCAGAAAGAGAGATCACCACAAACAGAGATCCCTCAGAGAGAGAGATCACCACAAACAGAGATTCCTCAGAAACAGAGATCACCACAAACAGATCCCTCAGAAACAGAGATCACCACAAACAGAGATCCCTCAGAAAGAGTGATCGCCACAAACAGATCCCTCAGAGAGAGAGACCACCACAAACAGAGATCCCTCAGAGAGAGAGATCACCACAAACAGAGATCCCTCAGAAAGAGAGATCACCACAAACAGATCCCTCAGAAACAGAGATCACCACAAACAGAGATCCCTCAGAAAGAGAGATCACCACAAACAGAGATCCCTCAGAGAGAGAGAGAGATCACCACAAACAGAGATCCCTCAGAGAGAGAGATCACCACAAACAGAGATCCTTCAGAAACAGAGATCACCACAAACAGAGATCCCTCAGAAACAGAGATCACCACAAACAGAGATCCCTCAGAAACAGAGATCACCACAAACAGAGATCCCTCAGAGAGAGAGATCACCACAAACAGAGATCCCTCAGAAAGAGAGATCACCACAAACAGAGATCCCTCAGAAAGAGAGATCACCACAAACAGAGATCCCTCAGAAACAGATCGCCACAAACAGAGATCCCTTAGAGAGAGAGAGATCACCACAAACAGATCCCTCAGAGAGAGAGATCACCACAAACAGAGATCCCTCAGAGAAAGAGATCACCACAAACAGATCCCTCAGAAAGAGAGATCACCACAAACAGAGATCCCTCAGAAAGAGAGATCACCACAAACAGAGATCCCTCAGAGAGAGATCACCACAAACAGAGATCCTTCAGAAAGAGAGATCACCACAAACAGAGATCCCTCAGAAACAGAGATCACCACAAACAGATCCTCAGAAACAGAGATCACCACAAACAGAGATCCCTCAGAGAGAGAGAGATCACCACAAACAGAGATCCCTCAGAAAGAGAGATCACCACAAACAGATCCCTCAGAAACAGAGATCACCACAAACAGAGATCCCTCAGAAAGAGAGATCACCACAAACAGAGATCCCTCAGAGAGAGAGAGATCACCACAAACAGAGATCCCTCAGAGAGAGAGATCACCACAAACAGATCCCTCAGAAACAGAGATCACCACAAACAGAGATCCCTCAGAGAGAGAGATCACCACAAACAGAGATCCCTCAGAGAGAGAGATCACCACAAACAGATCCCTCAGAGAGAGATCACCACAAACAGAGATCCCTCAGAGAGAGAGATCACCACAAACAGAGATCCCTCAGAAACAGAGATCACCACAAACAGATCCCTCAGAAACAGAGATCACCACAAATAGAGATCCCTAAGAAAGAGAGATCACCAAAAACAGATCCCTCAGAGAGAGAGAGATCACCACAAACAGAGATCCCTCAGAGAGAGAGAGATCACCACAAACAGAGATCCCTCAGAAAGAGAGATCACCACAAACAGAGATCCCTCAGAGAGAGAGATCACCACAAACAGAGATCCCTCAGAAAGAGAGATCACCACAAATAGAGATCCCTCAGAAAGAGAGATCACCACAAATAGAGATCCCTCAGAGAGAGAGATCACCACACACAGAAATCCCTCAGAAAGAGAGATCAGCACAAACAGAGATCCCTCAGACAGAGAGATCACCACAAACAGAGATCCCTCAGAGAGAGAGATCACCACACACAGAAATCCCTCAGAAAGAGAGATCACCACAAACAGAGATCCCTCAGAAAGAGAGATCACCACAAATAGAGATCCCTCAGAGAGAGAGATCACCACACACAGAAATCCCTCAGAAAGAGAGATCACCACAAACAGAGATCCCTCAGAAAGAGAGATCACCACAAACAGAGATCCCTCAGAGAGAGAGATCACCACAAACAGAGATCCCTCAGAGAGAGAGATCACCACAAACAGAGATCCCTCAGAGAGAGAGATCACCACAAACAGATCCCTCAGAAAGAGAGATCACCACAAACAGATCCCTCAGAAACAGTGATCACCACAAACAGAGATCCCTCAGAAAGAGAGATCACCACAAACAGAGATCCCTCAGAGAGAGAGATCACCACAAACAGATCCCTCAGAAAGAGAGATCACCACAAACAGAGATCCCTCAGAAAGAGAGATCCCCACAAACAGATCCCTCAGAAAGAGAGATCACCACAAACAGAGATCCCTCAGAGAGAGAGATCACCACAAACAGAGATCCTTCAGAAAGAGAGATCACCACAAACAGAGATCCCTCAGAGAGAGAGATCACCACAAACAGATCCCTCAGAAAGAGAGATCACCACAAACAGAGATCCCTCAGAAAGAGAGATCACCACAAACAGAGATCCCTCAGAGAGAGAGATCACCACAAACAGAGATCCCTCAGAAACAGAGATCACCACAAACAGATCCCTCAGAAACAGAGATCACCACAAACAGAGATCCCTCAGAAAGAGTGATCGCCACAAACAGATCACTCAGAGAGAGAGATCACCACAAACAGAGATCCCTCAGAGAGAGAGAGATCACCACAAACAGAGATCCCTCAGAAAGAGAGATCACCACAAACAGATTCCTCAGAAACAGAGATCACCACAAACAGAGATCCCTCAGAAAGAGAGATCACCACAAACAGAGATCCCTCAGAGAGAGAGAGAGAGATCACCACAAACAGAGATCCCTCACAGAGAGAGATCACCACAAACAGAGATCCCTCAGAGAGAGAGAGAGAGATCACCACAAACAGAGATCCCTCAGAGAGAGAGATCACCACAAACAGAGATCCTTCAGAAAGAGAGATCACGACAAACAGAGATCCCTCAGAAACAGAGATCACCACAAACAGAGATCCCTCAGAAACAGAGATCACCACAAACAGATCCTCAGAAACAGAGATCACCACAAACAGAGATCCCTCAGAAAGAAAGATCACCACAAACAGATCCCTCAGAGAGAGAGAGATCACCACAAACAGAGATCCCTCAGAGAGAGAGATCACCACAAACAGAGATCCCTCAGAAAGAGAGATCACCACAAACAGAGATCCCTCAGAAAGAGAGATCACCACAAACAGAGATCCCTCAGAAACAGATCGCCACAAACAGAGATCCCTTAGAGAGAGAGAGATCACCACAAACAGAGATCCCTCAGAGAGAGAGATCACCACAAACAGAGATCCCTCAGAGAAAGAGATCACCACAAACAGATCCCTCAGAAAGAGAGATCACCACAAACAGAGATCCCTCAGAAAGAGAGATCACCACAAACAGAGATCCCTCAGAGAGAGATCACCACAAACAGAGATCCTTCAGAAAGAGAGATCACCACAAACAGAGATCCCTCAGAAACAGAGATCACCACAAACAGATCCTCAGAAACAGAGATCACCACAAACAGAGATCCCTCAGAAAGAGAGATCACCACAAACAGAGATCCCTCAGAAAGAGAGATCACCACAAACAGATCCCTCAGAAACAGATCACCACAAACAGAGATCCCTCAGAGAGAGAGATCACCACAAACAGAGATCCCTCAGAGAGAGAGATCACCACAAACAGATCCCTCAGAAAGAGAGATCCCCACAAACAGATCCCTCAGAAAGAGAGATCACCACAAACAGAGATCCTTCAGAAAGAGAGATCACCACAAACAGAGATCCCTCAGAAACAGAGATCACCACAAACAGATCCTCAGAAACAGAGATCACCACAAACAGAGATCCCTCAGAAAGAGAGATCACCACAAACAGATCCTCAGAAACAGAGATCACCACAAACCGAGATCCCTCAGAAAGAGAGATCACCACAAACAGATCCCTCAGAGAGAGAGAGATCACCACAAACAGAGATCCCTCAGAAAGAGAGATCACCACAAACAGAGATCCCTCAAAAAGAGAGATCACCACAAACAGAGATCCCTCAGAGAGAGAGATCACCACAAACAGAGATCCCTCAGAAACAGAGATCACCACAAACAGATCCCTCAGAAACAGAGATCACCACAAACAGAGATCCCTCAGAAAGAGAGATCACCAAAAACAGATCCCTCAGAGAGAGAGATCACCACAAACAGAGATCACTCAGAAAGAGAGATCACCACAAACAGAGATCCCTCAGAAAGAGAGATCACCACAAATAGAGATCCCTCAGAGAGAGAGATCACCACACACAGAGATCCCTCATAAAGAGAGATCACCACAAACAGAGATCCCTCAGAAAGAGAGATCACCACAAACAGATCCCTCAGAAACAGAGATCACCACAAACAGAGATCCCTCAGAAAGAGAGATCACCACAAACAGAGATCCCTCAGAGAGAGAGAGAGATCACCACAAACAGAGATCCCTCAGAGAGAGAGATCACCACAAACAGAGATCCTTCAGAAAGAGAGATCACGACAAACAGAGATCCCTCAGAAACAGAGATCACCACAAACAGAGATCCCTCAGAAACAGAGATCACCACAAACAGAGATCCCTCAGAGAGAGAGATCACCACAAACAGAGATCCCTCAGAAAGAGAGATCACCACAAACAGAGATCCCTCAGAAAGAGAGATCACCACAAACAGAGATCCCTCAGAAACAGATCGCCACAAACAGAGATCCCTTAGAGAGAGAGAGATCACCACAAACAGACCCTCAGAGAGAGAGATCACCACAAACAGAGATCCCTCAGAGAAAGAGATCACCACAAACAGATCCCTCAGAAAGAGAGATCACCACAAACAGAGATCCCTCAGAAAGAGAGATCACCACAAACAGAGATCCCTCAGAGAGAGATCACCACAAACAGAGATCCTTCAGAAAGAGAGATCACCACAAACAGAGATCCCTCAGAAACAGAGATCACCACAAACAGATCCTCAGAAACAGAGATCAC
The DNA here is from genome assembly GCF_036365525.1 of Heterodontus francisci. Lineage (NCBI taxonomy): Eukaryota > Metazoa > Chordata > Chondrichthyes > Heterodontiformes > Heterodontidae > Heterodontus > Heterodontus francisci. Next base: position 151,431 of record NW_027142055.1, read on the forward strand.
CACAAACAGAGATCCCTCAGAGAGAGAGAGATCACCACAAACAGAGATCCCTCAGAAAGAGAGATCACCACAAACAGATCCCTCAGAAACAGAGATCACCACAAACAGAGATCCCTCAGAAAGAGAGATCAGCACAAACAGAGATCCCTCAGAGAGAGAGAGATCACCACAAACAGAGATCCCTCAGAGAGAGAGATCACCACAAACAGATCCCTCAGAAACAGAGATCACCACAAACAGAGATCCCTCAGAAACAGAGATCACCACAAACAGATCCCTCAGAAACAGAGATCACCACAAATAGAGATCCCTCAGAAAGAGAGATCACCAAAAACAGATCCCTCAGAGAGAGAGAGATCACCACAAACAGAGATCCCTCAGAGAGAGATCACCACAAACAGAGATCCCTCAGAAAGAGAGATCACCACAAACAGAGATCCCTCAGAGAGAGAGATCACCACAAACAGAGATCCCTCAGAAAGAGAGATCACCACAAACAGAGATCCCTCAGAAACAGAGATCACCACAAACAGATCCCTCAGAAACAGAGATCACCACAAATAGAGATCCCTCAGAAAGAGAGATCACCAAAAACAGATCCCTCAGAGAGAGAGAGATCACCACAAACAGAGATCCCTCAGAGAGAGAGATCACCACAAACAGAGATCCCTCAGAAAGAGAGATCACCACAAACAGAGATCCCTCAGAGAGAGAGATCACCACAAACAGAGATCCCTCAGAAAGAGAGATCACCACAAATAGAGATCCCTCAGAAAGAGAGATCACCACAAATAGAGATCCCTCAGAGAGAGAGATCACCACACACAGAAATCCCTCAGAAAGAGAGATCACCACAAACAGAGATCCCTCAGACAGAGAGATCACCACAAACAGAGATCCCTCAGAGAGAGAGATCACCACACACAGAAATCCCTCAGAAAGAGAGATCACCACAAACAGAGATCCCTCAGAAAGAGAGATCACCACAAATAGAGATCCCTCAGAGAGAGAGATCACCACACACAGAAATCCCTCAGAAAGAGAGATCACCACAAACAGAGATCCCTCAGAAAGAGAGATCACCACAAACAGAGATCCCTCAGAGAGAGAGATCACCACACACAGAGATCCCTCAGAAAGAGAGATCACCACAAACAGAGATCCCTCAGAGAGAGAGATCACCACAAACTGAGATCCCTCAGAGAGAGAGAGATCACCACAAACAGATCCCTCAGAAAGAGAGATCACCACAAACAGATCCCTCAGAAACAGTGATCACCACAAACAGAGATCCCTCAGAAAGAGAGATCACCACAAACAGAGATCCCTCAGAGAGAGAGATCACCACAAACAGATCCCTCAGAAAGAGAGATCACCACAAACAGAGATCCCTCAGAAAGAGAGATCCCCACAAACAGATCCCTCAGAAAGAGAGATCACCACAAACAGAGATCCCTCAGAGAGAGAGATCACCACAAACAGAGATCCTTCAGAAAGAGAGATCACCACAAACAGAGATCCCTCAGAGAGAGAGATCACCACAAACAGATCCCTCAGAAAGAGAGATCACCACAAACAGAGATCCCTCAGAAAGAGAGATCACCACAAACAGAGATCCCTCAGAGAGAGAGATCACCACAAACAGAGATTCCTCAGAAACAGAGATCACCACAAACAGATCCCTCAGAAACAGAGATCACCACAAACAGAGATCCCTCAGAAAGAGTGATCGCCACAAACAGATCCCTCAGAGAGAGAGACCACCACAAACAGAGATCCCTCAGAGAGAGAGAGATCACCACAAACAGAGATCCCTCAGAAAGAGAGATCACCACAAACAGATCCCTCAGAAACAGAGATCACCACAAACAGAGATCCCTCAGAAAGAGAGATCACCACAAACAGAGATCCCTCAGAGAGAGAGAGAGATCACCACAAACAGAGATCCCTCAGAGAGAGAGATCACCACAAACAGAGATCCTTCAGAAAGAGAGATCACGACAAACAGAGATCCCTCAGAAACAGAGATCACCACAAACAGAGATCCCTCAGAAACAGAGATCACCACAAACAGAGATCCCTCAGCGAGAGAGATCACCACAAACAGAGATCCCTCAGAAAGAGAGATCACCACAAACAGAGATCCCTCAGAAAGAGAGATCACCACAAACAGAGATCCCTCAGAAACAGATCGCCACAAACAGAGATCCCTTAGAGAGAGAGAGATCACCACAAACAGATCCCTCAGAGAGAGAGATCACCACAAACAGAGATCCCTCAGAGAAAGAGATCACCACAAACAGATCCCTCAGAAAGAGAGATCACCACAAACAGAGATCCCTCAGAAAGAGAGATCACCACAAACAGAGATCCCTCAGAGAGAGATCACCACAAACAGAGATCCTTCAGAAAGAGAGATCACCACAAACAGAGATCTCTCAGAAACAGAGATCACCACAAACAGATCCTCAGAAACAGAGATCACCACAAACAGAGATCCCTCAGAGAGAGAGAGAGATCACCACAAACAGAGATCCCTCAGAAAGAGAGATCACCACAAACAGATCCCTCAGAAACAGAGATCACCACAAACAGAGATCCCTCAGAAAGAGAGATCACCACAAACAGAGATCCCTCAGAGAGAGAGAGATCACCACAAACAGAGATCCCTCAGAAAGAGAGATCACCACAAACAGAGATCCCTCAGAGAGAGAGATCACCACAAACAGATCCCTCAGAAAGAGAGATCACCACAAACAGAGATCCCTCAGAAAGAGAGATCCCCACAAACAGATCCCTCAGAAAGAGAGATCACCACAAACAGAGATCCCTCAGAGAGAGAGATCACCACAAACAGAGATCCTTCAGAAAGAGAGATCACCACAAACAGAGATCCCTCAGAGAGAGAGATCACCACAAACAGATCCCTCAGAAAGAGAGATCACCACAAACAGAGATCCCTCAGAAAGAGAGATCACCACAAACAGAGATCCCTCAGAGAGAGAGATCACCACAAACAGAGATTCCTCAGAAACAGAGATCACCACAAACAGATCCCTCAGAAACAGAGATCACCACAAACAGAGATCCCTCAGAAAGAGTGATCGCCACAAACAGATCCCTCAGAGAGAGAGACCACCACAAACAGAGATCCCTCAGAGAGAGAGAGATCACCACAAACAGAGATCCCTCAGAAAGAGAGATCACCACAAACAGATCCCTCAGAAACAGAGATCACCACAAACAGAGATCCCTCAGAAAGAGAGATCACCACAAACAGAGATCCCTCAGAGAGAGAGAGAGATCACCACAAACAGAGATCCCTCAGAGAGAGAGATCACCACAAACAGAGATCCTTCAGAAACAGAGATCACCACAAACAGAGATCCCTCAGAAACAGAGATCACCACAAACAGAGATCCCTCAGAAACAGAGATCACCACAAACAGAGATCCCTCAGAGAGAGAGATCACCACAAACAGAGATCCCTCAGAAAGAGAGATCACCACAAACAGAGATCCCTCAGAAAGAGAGATCACCACAAACAGAGATCCCTCAGAAACAGATCGCCACAAACAGAGATCCCTTAGAGAGAGAGAGATCACCACAAACAGATCCCTCAGAGAGAGAGATCACCACAAACAGAGATCCCTCAGAGAAAGAGATCACCACAAACAGATCCCTCAGAAAGAGAGATCACCACAAACAGAGATCCCTCAGAAAGAGAGATCACCACAAACAGAGATCCCTCAGAGAGAGATCACCACAAACAGAGATCCTTCAGAAAGAGAGATCACCACAAACAGAGATCCCTCAGAAACAGAGATCACCACAAACAGATCCTCAGAAACAGAGATCACCACAAACAGAGATCCCTCAGAGAGAGAGAGATCACCACAAACAGAGATCCCTCAGAAAGAGAGATCACCACAAACAGATCCCTCAGAAACAGAGATCACCACAAACAGAGATCCCTCAGAAAGAGAGATCACCACAAACAGAGATCCCTCAGAGAGAGAGAGATCACCACAAACAGAGATCCCTCAGAGAGAGAGATCACCACAAACAGATCCCTCAGAAACAGAGATCACCACAAACAGAGATCCCTCAGAGAGAGAGATCACCACAAACAGAGATCCCTCAGAGAGAGAGATCACCACAAACAGATCCCTCAGAGAGAGATCACCACAAACAGAGATCCCTCAGAGAGAGAGATCACCACAAACAGAGATCCCTCAGAAACAGAGATCACCACAAACAGATCCCTCAGAAACAGAGATCACCACAAATAGAGATCCCTAAGAAAGAGAGATCACCAAAAACAGATCCCTCAGAGAGAGAGAGATCACCACAAACAGAGATCCCTCAGAGAGAGAGAGATCACCACAAACAGAGATCCCTCAGAAAGAGAGATCACCACAAACAGAGATCCCTCAGAGAGAGAGATCACCACAAACAGAGATCCCTCAGAAAGAGAGATCACCACAAATAGAGATCCCTCAGAAAGAGAGATCACCACAAATAGAGATCCCTCAGAGAGAGAGATCACCACACACAGAAATCCCTCAGAAAGAGAGATCAGCACAAACAGAGATCCCTCAGACAGAGAGATCACCACAAACAGAGATCCCTCAGAGAGAGAGATCACCACACACAGAAATCCCTCAGAAAGAGAGATCACCACAAACAGAGATCCCTCAGAAAGAGAGATCACCACAAATAGAGATCCCTCAGAGAGAGAGATCACCACACACAGAAATCCCTCAGAAAGAGAGATCACCACAAACAGAGATCCCTCAGAAAGAGAGATCACCACAAACAGAGATCCCTCAGAGAGAGAGATCACCACAAACAGAGATCCCTCAGAGAGAGAGATCACCACAAACAGAGATCCCTCAGAGAGAGAGATCACCACAAACAGATCCCTCAGAAAGAGAGATCACCACAAACAGATCCCTCAGAAACAGTGATCACCACAAACAGAGATCCCTCAGAAAGAGAGATCACCACAAACAGAGATCCCTCAGAGAGAGAGATCACCACAAACAGATCCCTCAGAAAGAGAGATCACCACAAACAGAGATCCCTCAGAAAGAGAGATCCCCACAAACAGATCCCTCAGAAAGAGAGATCACCACAAACAGAGATCCCTCAGAGAGAGAGATCACCACAAACAGAGATCCTTCAGAAAGAGAGATCACCACAAACAGAGATCCCTCAGAGAGAGAGATCACCACAAACAGATCCCTCAGAAAGAGAGATCACCACAAACAGAGATCCCTCAGAAAGAGAGATCACCACAAACAGAGATCCCTCAGAGAGAGAGATCACCACAAACAGAGATCCCTCAGAAACAGAGATCACCACAAACAGATCCCTCAGAAACAGAGATCACCACAAACAGAGATCCCTCAGAAAGAGTGATCGCCACAAACAGATCACTCAGAGAGAGAGATCACCACAAACAGAGATCCCTCAGAGAGAGAGAGATCGCCACAAACAGAGATCCCTCAGAAAGAGAGATCACCACAAACAGATTCCTCAGAAACAGCGATCACCACAAACAGAGATCCCTCAGAAAGAGAGATCACCACAAACAGAGATCCCTCAGAGAGAGAGAGAGAGATCACCACAAACAGAGATCCCTCACAGAGAGAGATCACCACAAACAGAGATCCCTCAGAGAGAGAGAGAGAGATCACCACAAACAGAGATCCCTCAGAGAGAGAGATCACCACAAACAGAGATCCTTCAGAAAGAGAGATCACGACAAACAGAGATCCCTCAGAAACAGAGATCACCACAAACAGAGATCCCTCAGAAACAGAGATCACCACAAACAGATCCTCAGAAACAGAGATCACCACAAACAGAGATCCCTCAGAAAGAAAGATCACCACAAACAGATCCCTCAGAGAGAGAGAGATCACCACAAACAGAGATCCCTCAGAGAGAGAGATCACCACAAACAGAGATCCCTCAGAAAGAGAGATCACCACAAACAGAGATCCCTCAGAAAGAGAGATCACCACAAACAGAGATCCCTCAGAAACAGATCGCCACAAACAGAGATCCCTTAGAGAGAGAGATCACCACAAACAGAGATCCCTCAGAGAGAGAGATCACCACAAACAGAGATCCCTCAGAGAAAGAGATCACCACAAACAGATCCCTCAGAAAGAGAGATCACCACAAACAGAGATCCCTCAGAAAGAGAGATCACCACAAACAGAGATCCCTCAGAGAGAGATCACCACAAACAGAGATCCTTCAGAAAGAGAGATCACCACAAACAGAGATCCCTCAGAAACAGAGATCACCACAAACAGATCCTCAGAAACAGAGATCACCACAAACAGAGATCCCTCAGAAAGAGAGATCACCACAAACAGAGATCCCTCAGAAAGAGAGATCACCACAAACAGATCCCTCAGAAACAGATCACCACAAACAGAGATCCCTCAGAGAGAGAGATCACCACAAACAGAGATCCCTCAGAGAGAGAGATCACCACAAACAGATCCCTCAGAAAGAGAGATCCCCACAAACAGATCCCTCAGAAAGAGAGATCACCACAAACAGAGATCCTTCAGAAAGAGAGATCACCACAAACAGAGATCCCTCAGAAACAGAGATCACCACAAACAGATCCTCAGAAACAGAGATCACCACAAACAGAGATCCCTCAGAAAGAGAGATCACCACAAACAGATCCTCAGAAACAGAGATCACCACAAACCGAGATCCCTCAGAAAGAGAGATCACCACAAACAGATCCCTCAGAGAGAGAGAGATCACCACAAACAGAGATCCCTCAGAAAGAGAGATCACCACAAACAGAGATCCCTCAAAAAGAGAGATCACCACAAACAGAGATCCCTCAGAGAGAGAGATCACCACAAACAGAGATCCCTCAGAAACAGAGATCACCACAAACAGATCCCTCAGAAACAGAGATCACCACAAACAGAGATCCCTCAGAAAGAGAGATCACCAAAAACAGATCCCTCAGAGAGAGAGATCACCACAAACAGAGATCACTCAGAAAGAGAGATCACCACAAACAGAGATCCCTCAGAAAGAGAGATCACCACAAATAGAGATCCCTCAGAGAGAGAGATCACCACACACAGAGATCCCTCATAAAGAGAGATCACCACAAACAGATATCCCTCAGACAGAGAGATCACCACAAACAGAGATCCCTCAGAGAGAGAGATCACCACACAAAGAGATCCCTCAGAAAGAGAGATCACCACAAACAGAGATCCCTCAGAAAGAGAGATCACCACAAACAGAGATCCCTCAGAAAGAGAGATCACCACAAACAGAGATCCCTCAGAGAGAGAGATCACCACACACAGATATCCCTCAGAAAGAGAGATCACCACAAACAGAGATCCCTCAGAAAGAGAGATCACCACAAACAGAGATCCCTCAGAGAGAGAGATCACCACAAACAGAGATCCCTCAGAGAGAGAGAGATCACCACAAACAGAGATCCCTCAGAAAGAGAGATCACCACAAACATATCTCTCAGAAACAGTGATCACCACAAACAGAGATCCCTCAGAAAGAGAGATCACCACAAACAGAGATCCCTCAGAGATAGAGATCACCACAAACAGATCCCTCAGAAAGAGAGATCACCACAAACAGAGATCCCTCAGAAAGAGAGATCCCCACAAACAGATCCCTCAGAAAGAGAGATCACCACAAACAGAGATCCCTCAGAGAGAGAGATCACCACAAACAGAGATCCTTCAGAAAGAGAGATCACCACAAACAGAGATCCCTCAGAAACAGAGATCACCACAAACAGATCCTCAGAAACAGAGATCACCACAAACAGAGATCCCTCAGAAAGAGAGATCACCACAAACAGATCCTTAGAAACAGAGATCACCACAAACAGAGATCCCTCAGAAAGAGAGATCACCACAAACAGAGATCCCTCAGAAAGAGAGATCACCACAAACAGAGATCCCTCAGAAAGAGAGATCACCACAAACAGAGATCCCTCAGAGAGAGAGATCACCACAAACAGAGATCCCTCAGAAACAGAGATCACCACAAACAGAGATCCCTCAGAAAGAGAGATCACCACAAACAGATCCCTCAGAGAGAGAGATCACCACAAACAGAGATCCCTCAGAGAGAGAGAGATCACCACAAACAGAGATCCCTCAGAAAGAGAGATCACCACAAACAGATCCCTCAGAAACAGAGATCACCACAAACAGAGATCCCTCAGAAAGAGAGATCACCACAAACAGAGATCCCTCAGAGAGAGAGAGATCACCACAAACAGAGATCCCTCAGAGAGAGAGAGATCACCACAAACAGATCCCTCAGAAACAGAGATCACCACAAACAGAGATCCCTCAGAGAGAGAGATCACCACAAACAGAGATCCCTCAGAGAGAGAGATCACCACAAACAGATCCCTCAGAGAGAGAGATCACCACAAACAGAGATCCCTCAGAGAGAGAGATCACCACAAACAGAGATCCCTCAGAAACAGAGATCACCACAAACAGATCCCTCAGAAACAGAGATCACCACAAATAGAGATCCCTCAGAAAGAGAGATCACCAAAAACAGATCCCTCAGAGAGAGAGAGATCACCACAAACAGAGATCCCTCAGAGAGAGAGAGATCACCACAAACAGAGATCCCTCAGAAAGAGAGATCACCACAAACAGAGATCCCTCAGAGAGAGAGATCACCACAAACAGATCCCTCAGAAAGAGAGATCACCACAAATAGAGATCCCTCAGAGAGAGAGATCACCACACACAGAAATCCCTCAGAAAGTGAGATCACCACAAACAGAGATCCCTCAGACAGAGAGATCACCACAAACAGAGATCCCTCAGAGAGAGAGATCACCACACACAGAAATCCCTCAGAAAGAGAGATCACCACAAACAGAGATCCCTCAGAAAGAGAGATCACCACAAATAGAGATCCCTCAGAGAGAGAGATCACCACACACAAAAATCCCTCAGAAAGAGAGATCACCACAAACAGAGATCCCTCAGAAAGAGAGATCACCACAAACAGAGATCCCTCAGAGAGAGAGAGATCACCACACACAGAGATCCCTCAGAAAGAGAGATCACCACAAACAGAGATCCCTCAGAAAGAGAGATCACCACAAACAGAGATCCCTCAGAGAGAGAGATCACCACAAACAGAGATCCCTCAGAGAGAGAGATCACCACAAACAGATCCCTCAGAAAGAAAGATCACCACAAACAGATCCCTCAGAAACAGAGATCACCACAAACAGAGATCCCTCAGAAAGAGAGATCACCACAAACAGAGATCCCTCAGAGAGAGAGATCACCACAAACAGATCCCTCAGAAAGAGAGATCACCACAAACAGAGATCCCTCAGAAAGAGAGATCCCCACAAACAGATCCCTCAGAAAGAGAGATCACAAAAAACAGAGATCCCTCAGAGAGAGAGATCACCACAAACAGAGATCCTTCAGAAAGAGAGATCACCACAAACAGAGATCCCTCAGAGAGAGAGATCACCACAAACAGATCCCTCAGAAAGAGAGATCACCACAAACAGAGATCCCTCAGAAAGAGAGATCACCACAAACAGAGATCCCTCAGAAAGAGAGATCACCACAAACAGAGATCCCTCAGAGAGAGAGATCACCACAAACAGAGATCCCTCAGAAAGAGTGATCGCCACAAACAGATCCCTCAGAGAGAGAGATCACCACAAACAGAGATCCCTCAGAGAGAGAGATCACCACACAAAGAGATCCCTCAGAAAGAGAGATCACCACAAACAGAGATCCCTCAGAAAGAGAGATCACCACAAACAGAGATCCCTCAGAAAGAGAGATCACCACAAACAGAGATCGCTCAGAGAGAGAGATCACCACACACAGATATCCCTCAGAAAGAGAGATCACCACAAACAGAGATCCCTCAGAAAGAGAGATCACCACAAACAGAGATCCCTCAGAAACAGAGATCACCACAAACAGATCCCTCAGAAAGAGAGAGATCACCACAAACAGATCCCTCAGAGAGAGATCACCACAAACAGATCCCTCAGAGAGAGAGATCACCACAAACAGAGATCCCTCAGAGAGAGATCGCCACAAACTGATCCCTCAGAAAGAGAGATCAAAACAAACAGATCCCTCAGAAAGAGAGATCACCACAAACAGATCCCTCAGAAAGAGAGATCACCACAAACAGAGATCCCTCAGAGAGAGAGAGATCACCACAAACCGAGATCCCTCAGAGAGAGAGATCACCACAAACAGAGATCCCTCAGAAAGAGAGATCACCACAAACAGAGATCCCTCAGAAAGAGAGATCACCACAAACAGATCCCTCGGAAACAGATCACCACAAACAGAGATCCCTCAGAAAGAGAGATCACCACAAACAGAGATCCCTCAGAGAGAGAGATCACCACAAACAGATCCCTCAGAAAGAGAGATCACGACAAACAGAGATCCCTCAGAAAGAGAGATCACCACAAACAGAGATCCCTCAGAGAGAGAGATCACCACAAACAGAGATCCTTCAGAAAGAGAGATCACCACAAACAGATCCTCAGAAACAGAGATCACCACAAACAGAGATCCCTCTGAAAGAGAGGTCACCACAAACAGATCCTCAGAAACAGAGATCACCACAAACAGAGATCCCTCAGAAAGAGAGATCACCACAAACAGATCCCTCAGAAACAGAGATCACCACAAACAGAGATCCCTCAGAAAGATAGATCACCACAAACAGAGATCCCTCAGAGAGAGAGAGAGATCACCACAAACAGAGATCCCTCAGAGAGACAGATCACCACAAACAGAGATCCTTCAGAAAGAGAGATCACGACAAACAGAGATGCCTCAGAAACAGAGTTCACCACAAACAGAGATCCCTCAGAAACAGAGATCACCACAAACAGATCCTCAGAAACAGAGATCACCACAAACAGAGATCCCTCAGAAAGAAAGATCACCACAAACAGATCCCTCAGAGAGAGAGATCACCACAAACAGAGATCCCTCAGAAAGAGAGATCACCACAAACAGAGATCCCTCAGAAACAGATCGCCACAAACAGAGATCCCTTAGAGAGAGAGAGATCACCACAAACAGAGATCCCTCAGAGAGAGAGATCACCACAAACAGAGATCCCTCAGAGAAAGAGATCACCACAAACAGATCCCTCAGAAAGATAGATCACCACAAACAGAGATCCCTCAGAAAGAGAGATCACCACAAACAGAGATCCCTCAGAGAGAGATCACCACAAACAGAGATCCTTCAGAAAGAGAGATCACCACAAACAGAGATCCCTCAGAAACAGAGATCACCACAAACAGATCCTCAGAAACAGAGATCACCACAAACAGATCCTCAGAAACAGAGATCACCACAAACAGAGATCCCTCAGAAACAGAGATCACCACAAACAGAGATCCCTCAGAAAGAGAGATCACCACAAACAGATCCCTCAGAGAGAGAGATCACCACAAACAGAGATCCCTCAGAGAGAGATCACCACAAACAGATCCCTCAGAAACAGAGATCACCACAAACAGAGATCCCTCAGAAAGAGAGATCACCACAAACAGAGATCCCTCAGAGAGAGAGATCACCACAAACAGAGATCCTTCAGAAAGAGAGATCACCACAAACAGAGATCCCTCAGAAACAGAGATCACCACAAACAGATCCTCAGAAACAGAGATCACCACAAACAGAGATCCCTCAGAAAGAAAAATCACCACAAACAGATCCCTCAGAGAGAGAGTGATCACCACAAACAGAGATCCCTCAGAAACAGAGATCACCACAAACAGAGATCCCTCAGAAAGAGAGATCACCACAAACAGATCCCTCAGAGAGAGAGATCACCACAAACAGAGATCCCTCAGAGAGAGAGAGATCACCACAAACAGAGATCCCTCAGAAAGAGAGATCACCACAAACAGATCCCTCAGAAACAGAGATCACCACAAACAGAGATCCCTCAGAAAGAGAGATCACCACAAACAGAGATCCCTCAGAGAGAGAGAGATCACCACAAACAGAGATCCCTCAGAGAGAGAGATCACCACAAACAGATCCCTCAGAGAGAGAGAGATCACCACAAACAGAGATCCCTCAGAGAGAGAGATCACCACAAACAGAGATCCCTCAGAAACAGAGATAACCACAAACAGAGATCCCTCAGAAAGAGAGATCACCACAAACAGATCCCTCAGAGAGAGAGAGATCACCACAAACAGAGATCCCTCAGAAAGAGAGATCACCACAAACAGATCCCTCAGAAACAGAGATCACCACAAACAGAGATCCCTCAGAAAGAGAGATCACCACAAACAGAGATCCCTCAGAGAGAGAGATCACCACAAACAGAGATCCCTCAGAGAAAGAGAGATCACCACAAACAGATCCCTCAGAAACAGAGATCACCACAAACAGAGATCCCTCAGAGAGAGAGATCACCACAAACAGAGATCCCTCAGAAAGAGAGATCACCACAAACAGAGATCCCTCAGAAAGAGAGATCACCACAAATAGAGATCCCTCAGAGAGAGAGATCACCACACACAGAAATCCCTCAGAAAGAGAGATCACCACAAACAGAGATCCCTCAGACAGAGAGATCACCACAAACAGAGATCCCTCAGAGAGAGAGAGATCACCACACACAGAGATCCCTCAGAAAGAGAGATCACCACAAACAGAGATCCCTCAGAAAGAGAGATCACCACAAACAGAGATCCCTCAGAGAGAGAGATCACCACAAACAGAGATCCCTCATAGAGAGAGATCACCACAAACAGAGATCCCTCAGAAAGAGAGATCACCACAAACAGAGATCCCTCAGAGAGAGAGATCACCACACACAGAAATCCCTCAGACAGAGAGATCACCACAAACAGAGATCCCTCAGAGAGAGAGATCACCACACACAGAAATCCCTCAGAAAGAGAGATCACCACAAACAGAGATCCCTCAGAAAGAGAGATCCCCACAAACAGATCCCTCAGAGAGAGAGATCACCACACACAGAAATCCCTCAGAAAGAGAGATCACCACAAACAGAGATCCCTCAGAAAGAGAGATCACCACAAACAGAGATCCCTCAGAGAGAGAGATCACCACACACAGAGATCCCTCAGAAAGAGAGATCACCACAAACAGAGATCCCTCAGAGAGAGAGATCACCACAAACTGAGATCCCTCAGTGAGAGAGAGATCACCACAAACAGATCCCTCAGAAAGAGAGATCACCACAAACAGATCCCTCAGAAACAGTGATCACCACAAACAGAGATCCCTCAGAAAGAGAGATCACCACAAACAGAGATCCCTCAGAGAGAGAGATCACCACAAACAGATCCCTCAGAAAGAGAGATCACCACAAACAGAGATCCCTCAGAAAGAGAGATCCCCACAAACAGATCCCTCAGAAAGAGAGATCACCACAAACAGAGATCCCTCAGAGAGAGAGAGATCACCACAAACAGAGATCCTTCAGAAAGAGAGATCACCACAAACAGAGATCCCTCAGAGAGAGAGATCACCACAAACAGATCCCTCAGAAAGAGAGATCACCACAAACAGAGATCCCTCAGAAAGAGAGATCACCACAAACAGAGATCCCTCAGAGAGAGAGATCACCACAAACAGAGATTCCTCAGAAACAGAGATCACCACAAACAGATCCCTCAGAAACAGAGATCACCACAAACAGAGATCCCTCAGAAAGAGTGATCGCCACAAACAGATCCCTCAGAGAGAGAGACCACCACAAACAGAGATCCCTCAGAGAGAGAGAGATCACCACAAACAGAGATCCCTCAGAAAGAGAGATCACCACAAACAGATCCCTCAGAAACAGAGATCACCACAAACAGAGATCCCTCAGAAAGAGAGATCACCACAAACAGAGATCCCTCAGAGAGAGAGAGAGATCACCACAAACAGAGATCCCTCAGAGAGAGAGATCACCACAAACAGAGATCCTTCAGAAAGAGAGATCACGACAAACAGAGATCCCTCAGAAACAGAGATCACCACAAACAGAGATCCCTCAGAAACAGAGATCACCACAAACAGAGATCCCTCAGCGAGAGAGATCACCACAAACAGAGATCCCTCAGAAAGAGAGATCACCACAAACAGAGATCCCTCAGAAAGAGAGATCACCACAAACAGAGATCCCTCAGAAACAGATCGCCACAAACAGAGATCCCTTAGAGAGAGAGAGATCACCACAAACAGATCCCTCAGAGAGAGAGATCACCACAAACAGAGATCCCTCAGAGAAAGAGATCACCACAAACAGATCCCTCAGAAAGAGAGATCACCACAAACAGAGATCCCTCAGAAAGAGAGATCACCACAAACAGAGATCCCTCAGAGAGAGATCACCACAAACAGAGATCCTTCAGAAAGAGAGATCACCACAAACAGAGATCCCTCAGAAACAGAGATCACCACAAACAGATCCTCAGAAACAGAGATCACCACAAACAGAGATCCCTCAGAGAGAGAGAGATCACCACAAACAGAGATCCCTCAGAAAGAGAGATCACCACAAACAGATCCCTCAGAAACAGAGATCACCACAAACAGAGATCCCTCAGAAAGAGAGATCACCACAAACAGAGATCCCTCAGAGAGAGAGAGATCACCACAAACAGAGATCCCTCAGAAAGAGAGATCACCACAAACAGAGATCCCTCAGAGAGAGAGATCACCACAAACAGATCCCTCAGAAAGAGAGATCACCACAAACAGAGATCCCTCAGAAAGAGAGATCCCCACAAACAGATCCCTCAGAAAGAGAGATCACCACAAACAGAGATCCCTCAGAGAGAGAGATCACCACAAACAGAGATCCTTCAGAAAGAGAGATCACCACAAACAGAGATCCCTCAGAGAGAGAGATCACCACAAACAGATCCCTCAGAAAGAGAGATCACCACAAACAGAGATCCCTCAGAAAGAGAGATCACCACAAACAGAGATCCCTCAGAGAGAGAGATCACCACAAACAGAGATTCCTCAGAAACAGAGATCACCACAAACAGATCCCTCAGAAACAGAGATCACCACAAACAGAGATCCCTCAGAAAGAGTGATCGCCACAAACAGATCCCTCAGAGAGAGAGACCACCACAAACAGAGATCCCTCAGAGAGAGAGAGATCACCACAAACAGAGATCCCTCAGAAAGAGAGATCACCACAAACAGATCCCTCAGAAACAGAGATCACCACAAACAGAGATCCCTCAGAAAGAGAGATCACCACAAACAGAGATCCCTCAGAGAGAGAGAGAGATCACCACAAACAGAGATCCCTCAGAGAGAGAGATCACCACAAACAGAGATCCTTCAGAAAGAGAGATCACGACAAACAGAGATCCCTCAGAAACAGAGATCACCACAAACAGAGATCCCTCAGAAACAGAGATCACCACAAACAGAGATCCCTCAGAGAGAGAGATCACCACAAACAGAGATCCCTCAGAAAGAGAGATCACCACAAACAGAGATCCCTCAGAAAGAGAGATCACCACAAACAGAGATCCCTCAGAAACAGATCGCCACAAACAGAGATCCCTTAGAGAGAGAGAGATCACCACAAACAGATCCCTCAGAGAGAGAGATCACCACAAACAGAGATCCCTCAGAGAAAGAGATCACCACAAACAGATCCCTCAGAAAGAGAGATCACCACAAACAGAGATCCCTCAGAAAGAGAGATCACCACAAACAGAGATCCCTCAGAGAGAGATCACCACAAACAGAGATCCTTCAGAAAGAGAGATCACCACAAACAGAGATCCCTCAGAAACAGAGATCACCACAAACAGATCCTCAGAAACAGAGATCACCACAAACAGAGATCCCTCAGAGAGAGAGAGATCACCACAAACAGAGATCCCTCAGAAAGAGAGATCACCACAAACAGATCCCTCAGAAACAGAGATCACCACAAACAGAGATCCCTCAGAAAGAGAGATCACCACAAACAGAGATCCCTCAGAGAGAGAGAGATCACCACAAACAGAGATCCCTCAGAGAGAGAGATCACCACAAACAGATCCCTCAGAAACAGAGATCACCACAAACAGAGATCCCTCAGAGAGAGAGATCACCACAAACAGAGATCCCTCAGAGAGAGAGATCACCACAAACAGATCCCTCAGAGAGAGATCACCACAAACAGAGATCCCTCAGAGAGATCACCACAAACAGAGATCCCTCAGAAACAGAGATCACCACAAACAGATCCCTCAGAAACAGAGATCACCACAAATAGAGATCCCTAAGAAAGAGAGATCACCAAAAACAGATCCCTCAGAGAGAGAGAGATCACCACAAACAGAGATCCCTCAGAGAGAGAGAGATCACCACAAACAGAGATCCCTCAGAAAGAGAGATCACCACAAACAGAGATCCCTCAGAGAGAGAGATCACCACAAACAGAGATCCCTCAGAAAGAGAGATCACCACAAATAGAGATCCCTCAGAAAGAGAGATCACCACAAATAGAGATCCCTCAGAGAGAGAGATCACCACACACAGAAATCCCTCAGAAAGAGAGATCAGCACAAACAGAGATCCCTCAGACAGAGAGATCACCACAAACAGAGATCCCTCAGAGAGAGAGATCACCACACACAGAAATCCCTCAGAAAGAGAGATCACCACAAACAGAGATCCCTCAGAAAGAGAGATCACCACAAATAGAGATCCCTCAGAGAGAGAGATCACCACACACAGAAATCCCTCAGAAAGAGAGATCACCACAAACAGAGATCCCTCAGAAAGAGAGATCACCACAAACATAGATCCCTCAGAGAGAGAGATCACCACAAACAGAGATCCCTCAGAGAGAGAGATCACCACAAACAGAGATCCCTCAGAGAGAGAGATCACCACAAACAGATCCCTCAGAAAGAGAGATCACCACAAACAGATCCCTCAGAAACAGTGATCACCACAAACAGAGATCCCTCAGAAAGAGAGATCACCACAAACAGAGATCCCTCAGAGAGAGAGATCACCACAAACAGATCCCTCAGAAAGAGAGATCACCACAAACAGAGATCCCTCAGAAAGAGAGATCCCCACAAACAGATCCCTCAGAAAGAGAGATCACCACAAACAGAGATCCCTCAGAGAGAGAGATCACCACAAACAGAGATCCTTCAGAAAGAGAGATCACCACAAACAGAGATCCCTCAGAGAGAGAGATCACCACAAACAGATCCCTCAGAAAGAGAGATCACCACAAACAGAGATCCCTCAGAAAGAGAGATCACCACAAACAGAGATCCCTCAGAGAGAGAGATCACCACAAACAGAGATCCCTCAGAAACAGAGATCACCACAAACAGATCCCTCAGAAACAGAGATCACCACAAACAGAGATCCCTCAGAAAGAGTGATCGCCACAAACAGATCACTCAGAGAGAGAGATCACCACAAACAGAGATCCCTCAGAGAGAGAGAGATCACCACAAACAGAGATCCCTCAGAAAGAGAGATCACCACAAACAGATTCCTCAGAAACAGAGATCACCACAAACAGAGATCCCTCAGAAAGAGAGATCACCACAAACAGAGATCCCTCAGAGAGAGAGAGAGAGATCACCACAAACAGAGATCCCTCACAGAGAGAGATCACCACAAACAGAGATCCCTCAGAGAGAGAGAGAGAGATCACCACAAACAGAGATCCCTCAGAGAGAGAGATCACCACAAACAGAGATCCTTCAGAAAGAGAGATCATGACAAACAGAGATCCCTCAGAAACAGAGATCACCACAAACAGAGATCCCTCAGAAACAGAGATCACCACAAACAGATCCTCAGAAACAGAGATCACCACAAACAGAGATCCCTCAGAAAGAAAGATCACCACAAACAGATCCCTCAGAGAGAGAGATCACCACAAACAGAGATCCCTCAGAGAGAGAGATCACCACAAACAGAGATCCCTCAGAAAGAGAGATCACCACAAACAGAGATCCCTCAGAAAGAGAGATCACCACAAACAGAGATCCCTCAGAAACAGATCGCCACAAACAGAGATCCCTTAGAGAGAGAGAGATCACCACAAACAGAGATCCCTCAGACAGAGAGATCACCACAAACAGAGATCCCTCAGAGAAAGAGATCACCACAAACAGATCCCTCAGAAAGAGAGATCACCACAAACAGAGATCCCTCAGAAAGAGAGATCACCACAAACAGAGATCCCTCAGAGAGAGATCACCACAAACAGAGATCCTTCAGAAAGAGAGATCACCACAAACAGAGATCCCTCAGAAACAGAGATCACCACAAACAGATCCTCAGAAACAGAGATCACCACAAACAGAGATCCCTCAGAAAGAGAGATCACCACAAACAGAGATCCCTCAGAAAGAGAGATCACCACAAACAGATCCCTCAGAAACAGATCACCACAAACAGAGATCCCTCAGAGAGAGAGATCACCACAAACAGAGATCCCTCAGAGAGAGAGATCACCACAAACAGATCCCTCAGAAAGAGAGATCCCCACAAACAGATCCCTCAGAAAGAGAGATCACCACAAACAGAGATCCTTCAGAAAGAGAGATCACCACAAACAGAGATCCCTCAGAAACAGAGATCACCACAAACAGATCCTCAGAAACAGAGATCACCACAAACAGAGATCCCTCAGAAAGAGAGATCACCACAAACAGATCCTCAGAAACAGAGATCACCACAAACAGAGATCCCTCAGAAAGAGAGATCACCACAAACAGAGATCCCTCAAAGAGAGAGATCACCACAAACAGAGATCCCTCAGAGAGAGAGATCACCACAAACAGAGATCCCTCAGAAACAGAGATCACCACAAACAGATCCCTCAGAAACAGAGATCACCACAAACAGAGATCCCTCAGAAAGAGAGATCACCAAAAACAGATCCCTCAGAGAGAGAGATCACCACAAACAGAGATCACTCAGAAAGAGAGATCACCACAAACAGAGATCCCTCAGAAAGAGAGATCACCACAAATAGAGATCCCTCAGAGAGAGAGATCACCACACACAGAGATCCCTCATAAAGAGAGATCACCACAAACAGATATCCCTCAGACAGAGAGATCACCACAAACAGAGATCCCTCAGAGAGAGAGATCACCACACAAAGAGATCCCTCAGAAAGAGAGATCACCACAAACAGAGATCCCTCAGAAAGAGAGATCACCACAAACAGAGATCCCTCAGAAAGTGAGATCACCACAAACAGAGATCCCTCAGAGAGAGAGATCACCACACACAGATATCCCTCAGAAAGAGAGATCACCACAAACAGAGATCCCTCAGAAAGAGAGATCACCACAAACAGAGATCCCTCAGAGAGAGAGATCACCACAAACAGAGATCCCTCAGAGAGAGAGAGATCACCACAAACAGATCCCTCAGAAAGAGAGATCACCACAAACATATCTCTCAGAAACAGTGATCACCACAAACAGAGATCCCTCAGAAAGAGAGATCACCACAAACAGAGATCCCTCAGAGATAGAGATCACCACAAACAGATCCCTCAGAAAGAGAGATCACCACAAACAGAGATCCCTCAGAAAGAGAGATCCCCACAAACAGATCCCTCAGAAAGAGAGATCACCACAAACAGAGATCCCTCAGAGAGAGAGATCACCACAAACAGAGATCCTTCAGAAAGAGAGATCACCACAAACAGAGATCCCTCAGAAACAGAGATCACCACAAACAGATCCTCAGAAACAGAGATCACCACAAACAGAGATCCCTCAGAAAGAGAGATCACCACAAACAGATCCTTAGAAACAGAGATCACCACAAACAGAGATCCCTCAGAAAGAGAGATCACCACAAACAGAGATCCCTCAGAAAGAGAGATCACCACAAACAGAGATCCCTCAGAAAGAGAGATCACCACAAACAGAGATCCCTCAGAGAGAGAGATCACCACAAACAGAGATCCCTCAGAAACAGAGATCACCACAAACAGAGATCCCTCAGAAAGAGAGATCACCACAAACAGATCCCTCAGAGAGAGAGATCACCACAAACAGAGATCCCTCAGAGAGAGAGAGATCACCACAAACAGAGATCCCTCAGAAAGAGAGATCACCACAAACAGATCCCTCAGAAACAGAGATCACCACAAACAGAGATCCCTCAGAAAGAGAGATCACCACAAACAGAGATCCCTCAGAGAGAGAGAGATCACCACAAACAGAGATCCCTCAGAGAGAGAGAGATCACCACAAACAGATCCCTCAGAAACAGAGATCACCACAAACAGAGATCCCTCAGAGAGAGAGATCACCACATACAGAGATCCCTCAGAGAGAGAGATCACCACAAACAGATCCCTCAGAGAGAGAGATCACCACAAACAGAGATCCCTCAGAGAGAGAGATCACCACAAACAGAGATCCCTCAGAAACAGAGATCACCACAAACAGATCCCTCAGAAACAGAGATCACCACAAATAGAGATCCCTCAGAAAGAGAGATCACCAAAAACAGATCCCTCAGAGAGAGAGAGATCACCACAAACAGAGATCCCTCAGAGAGAGAGAGATCACCACAAACAGAGATCCCTCAGAAAGAGAGATCACCACAAACAGAGATCCCTCAGAGAGAGAGATCACCACAAACAGATCCCTCAGAAAGAGAGATCACCACAAATAGAGATCCCTCAGAGAGAGAGATCACCACACACAGAAATCCCTCAGAAAGTGAGATCACCACAAACAGAGATCCCTCAGACAGAGAGATCACCACAAACAGAGATCCCTCAGAGAGAGAGATCACCACACACAGAAATCCCTCAGAAAGAGAGATCACCACAAACAGAGATCCCTCAGAAAGAGAGATCACCACAAATAGAGATCCCTCAGAGAGAGAGATCACCACACACAAAAATCCCTCAGAAAGAGAGATCACCACAAACAGAGATCCCTCAGAAAGAGAGATCACCACAAACAGAGATCCCTCAGAGAGAGAGATCACCACACACAGAGATCCCTCAGAAAGAGAGATCACCACAAACAGAGATCCCTCAGAAAGAGAGATCACCACAAACAGAGATCCCTCAGAGAGAGAGATCACCACAAACAGAGATCCCTCAGAGAGAGAGATCACCACAAACAGATCCCTCAGAAAGAAAGATCACCACAAACAGATCCCTCAGAAACAGAGATCACCACAAACAGAGATCCCTCAGAAAGAGAGATCACCACAAACAGAGATCCCTCAGAGAGAGAGATCACCACAAACAGATCCCTCAGAAAGAGAGATCACCACAAACAGAGATCCCTCAGAAAGAGAGATCCCCACAAACAGATCCCTCAGAAAGAGAGATCACAAAAAACAGAGATCCCTCAGAGAGAGAGATCACCACAAACAGAGATCCTTCAGAAAGAGAGATCACCACAAACAGAGATCCCTCAGAGAGAGAGATCACCACAAACAGATCCCTCAGAAAGAGAGATCACCACAAACAGAGATCCCTCAGAAAGAGAGATCACCACAAACAGAGATCCCTCAGAGAGAGAGATCACCACAAACAGAGATCCCTCAGAAAGAGTGATCGCCACAAACAGATCCCTCAGAGAGAGAGATCACCACAAACAGAGATCCCTCAGAGAGAGAGATCACCACACAAAGAGATCCCTCAGAAAGAGAGATCACCACAAACAGAGATCCCTCAGAAAGAGAGATCACCACAAACAGAGATCCCTCAGAAAGAGAGATCACCACAAACAGAGATCGCTCAGAGAGAGAGATCACCACACACAGATATCCCTCAGAAAGAGAGATCACCACAAACAGAGATCCCTCAGAAAGAGAGATCACCACAAACAGAGATCCCTCAGAAACAGAGATCACCACAAACAGATCCCTCAGAAAGAGAGAGATCACCACAAACAGATCCCTCAGAGAGAGATCACCACAAACAGATCCCTCAGAGAGAGAGATCACCACAAACAGAGATCCCTCAGAGAGAGATCGCCACAAACTGATCCCTCAGAAAGAGAGATCAAAACAAACAGATCCCTCAGAAAGAGAGATCACCACAAACAGATCCCTCAGAAAGAGAGATCACCACAAACAGAGATCCCTCAGAGAGAGAGAGATCACCACAAACCGAGATCCCTCAGAGAGAGAGATCACCACAAACAGAGATCCCTCAGAAAGAGAGATCACCACAAACAGAGATCCCTCAGAAAGAGAGATCACCACAAACAGATCCCTCGGAAACAGATCACCACAAACAGAGATCCCTCAGAAAGAGAGATCACCACAAACAGAGATCCCTCAAAGAGAGAGATCACCACAAACAGATCCCTCAGAAAGAGAGATCCCCACAAACAGATCCCTCAGAAAGAGAGATCACCACAAACAGAGATCCCTCAGAGAGAGAGATCACCACAAACAGAGATCCTTCAGAAAGAGAGATCACCACAAACAGATCCTCAGAAACAGAGATCACCACAAACAGAGATCCCTATGAAAGAGAGGTCACCACAAACAGATCCTCAGAAACAGAGATCACCACAAACAGAGATCCCTCAGAAAGAGAGATCACCACAAACAGATCCCTCAGAAACAGAGATCACCACAAACAGAGATCCCTCAGAAAGATAGATCACCACAAACAGAGATCCCTCAGAGAGAGAGGGAGATCACCACAAACAGAGATCCCTCAGAGAGAGAGATCACCACAAACAGAGATCCTTCAGAAAGAGAGATCACGACAAACAGAGATGCCTCAGAAACAGAGTTCACCACAAACAGAGATCCCTCAGAAACAGAGATCACCACAAACAGATCCTCAGAAACAGAGATCACCACAAACAGAGATCCCTCAGAAAGAAAGATCACCACAAACAGATCCCTCAGAGAGAGAGATCACCACAAACAGAGATCCCTCAGAAAGAGAGATCACCACAAACAGAGATCCCTCAGAAACAGATCGCCACAAACAGAGATCCCTTAGAGAGAGAGAGATCACCACAAACAGAGATCCCTCAGAGAGAGAGATCACCACAAACAGAGATCCCTCAGAGAAAGAGATCACCACAAACAGATCCCTCAGAAAGATAGATCACCACAAACAGAGATCCCTCAGAAAGAGAGATCACCACAAACAGAGATCCCTCAGAGAGAGATCACCACAAACAGAGATCCTTCAGAAAGAGAGATCACCACAAACAGAGATCCCTCAGAAACAGAGATCACCACAAACAGATCCTCAGAAACAGAGATCACCACAAACAGATCCTCAGAAACAGAGATCACCACAAACAGAGATCCCTCAGAAACAGAGATCACCACAAACAGAGATCCCTCAGAAAGAGAGATCACCACAAACAGATCCCTCAGAGAGAGAGATCACCACAAACAGAGATCCCTCAGAGAGAGAGATCACCACAAACAGATCCCTCAGAAACAGAGATCACCACAAACAGAGATCCCTCAGAAAGAGAGATCACCACAAACAGAGATCCCTCAGAGAGAGAGATCACCACAAACAGAGATCCTTCAGAAAGAGAGATCACCACAAACAGAGATCCCTCAGAAACAGAGATCACCACAAACAGATCCTCAGAAACAGAGATCACCACAAACAGAGATCCCTCAGAAAGAAAAATCACCACAAACAGATCCCTCAGAGAGAGAGTGATCACCACAAACAGAGATCCCTCAGAAACAGAGATCACCACAAACAGAGATCCCTCAGAAAGAGAGATCACCACAAACAGATCCCTCAGAGAGAGAGATCACCACAAACAGAGATCCCTCAGAGAGAGAGAGATCACCACAAACAGAGATCCCTCAGAAAGAGAGATCACCACAAACAGATCCCTCAGAAACAGAGATCACCACAAACAGAGATCCCTCAGAAAGAGAGATCACCACAAACAGAGATCCCTCAGAGAGAGAGATCACCACAAACAGAGATCCCTCAGAGAGAGAGATCACCACAAACAGATCCCTCAGAGAGAGAGATCACCACAAACAGAGATCCCTCAGAGAGAGAGATCACCACAAACAGAGATCCCTCAGAAACAGAGATAACCACAAACAGAGATCCCTCAGAAAGAGAGATCACCACAAACAGATCCCTCAGAGAGAGAGAGATCACCACAAACAGAGATCCCTCAGAAAGAGAGATCACCACAAACAGATCCCTCAGAAACAGAGATCACCACAAACAGAGATCCCTCAGAAAGAGAGATCACCACAAACAGAGATCCCTCAGAGAGAGAGAGATCACCACAAACAGAGATCCCTCAGAGAAAGAGAGATCACCACAAACAGATCCCTCAGAAACAGAGATCACCACAAACAGAGATCCCTCAGAGAGAGAGATCACCACAAACAGAGATCCCTCAGAAAGAGAGATCACCACAAACAGAGATCCCTCAGAAAGAGAGATCACCACAAATAGAGATCCCTCAGAGAGAGAGATCACCACACACAGAAATCCCTCAGAAAGAGAGATCACCACAAACAGAGATCCCTCAGACAGAGAGATCACCACAAACAGAGATCCCTCAGAGAGAGAGAGATCACCACACACAGAGATCCCTCAGAAAGAGAGATCACCACAAACAGAGATCCCTCAGAAAGAGAGATCACCACAAACAGAGATCCCTCAGAGAGAGAGATCACCACAAACAGAGATCCCTCATAGAGAGAGATCACCACAAACAGATCCCTCAGAAAGAGAGATCACCACAAACAGATCCCTCAGAAACAGTGATCACCACAAACAGAGATCCCTCAGAAAGAGAGATCACCACAAACAGAGATCCCTCAGAGAGAGAGATCACCACAAACAGATCCCTCAGAAAGAGAGATCACCACAAACAGAGATCCCTCAGAAAGAGAGATCCCCACAAACAGATCCCTCAGAAAGAGAGATCACGACAAACAGAGATCCCTCAGAGAGAGAGATCACCACAAACAGAGATCCTTCAGAAAGAGAGATCACCACAAACAGAGATCCCTCAGAGAGAGAGATCACCACAAACAGATCCCTCAGAAAGAGAGATCACCACAAACAGAGATCCCTCAGAAAGAGAGATCACCACAAACAGAGATCCCTCAGAGAGAGAGATCACCACAAACAGAGATCCCTCAGAAACAGAGATCACCACAAACAGAGATCCCTCAGAAAGAGTGATCGCCACAAACAGATCCCTCAGAGAGAGAGATCACCACAAACAGAGATCCCTCAGAGAGAGAGAGATCACCACAAACAGAGATCCCTCAGAAAGAGAGATCACCACAAACAGATCCCTCAGAAACAGAGATCACCACAAACAGAGATCCCTCAGAAAGAGAGATCACCACAAACAGAGATCCCTCAGAGAGAGAGAGAGATCACCACAAACAGAGATCCCTCAGAGAGAGAGATCACCAAAAACAGAGATCCTTCAGAAAGAGAGATCACGACAAACTGAGATCCCTCAGAAACAGAGATCACCACAAACAGAGATCCCTCAGAAACAGAGATCACCACAAACAGATCCTCAGAAACAGAGATCACCACAAACAGAGATCCCTCAGAAAGAAAGATCACCACAAACAGATCCCTCAGAGAGAGAGAGAGATCACCACAAACAGAGATCCCTCAGAGAGAGAGATCACCACAAACAGAGATCCCTCAGAAAGAGAGATCACCACAAACAGAGATCCCTCAGAAACAGATCGCCACAAACAGAGATCCCTTAGAGAGAGAGAGATCACCACAAACAGAGATCCATCAGAGAGAGAGATCACCACAAACAGAGATCCCTCAGAGAAAGAGATCACCACAAACAGATCCCTCAGAAAGAGAGATCACCACAAACAGAGATCCCTCAGAAAGAGAGATCACCACAAACAGAGATCCCTCAGAGAGAGATCACCACAAACAGAGATCCTTCAGAAAGAGAGATCACCACAAACAGAGATCCCTCAGAAACAGAGATCACCACAAACAGATCCTCAGAAACAGAGATCACCACAAACAGAGATCCCTCAGAAACAGAGATCACCACAAACAGAGATCCCTCAGAAAGAGAGATCTCCACAAACAGATCCCTCAGAGAGAGAGAGATCACCACAAACAGAGATCCCTCAGAAAGAGAGATCACCACAAACAGAGATCCCTCAGAGAGAGAGATCACCACAAACAGAGATCCCTCAGAGAGAGAGATCACCACAAACAGATCCCTCAGAAACAGAGATCACCACAAACAGAGATCCCTCAGAAAGAGAGATCACCACAAACAGAGATCCCTCAGAGAGAGAGATCACCACAAACAGAGATCCTTCAGAAAGAGAGATCACCACAAACAGAGATCCCTCAGAAACAGAGATCACCACAAACAGATCCTCAGAAACAGAGATCACCACAAACAGAGATCCCTCAGAAACAGAGATCACCACAAACAGATCCTTAGAAACAGAGATCACCACAAACAGAGATCCCTCAGAAACAGAGATCACCACAAACAGATCCCTCAGAAACAGAGATCACCACAAACAGAGATCCCTCAGAAACAGAGATCACCACAAACAGATCCTCAGAAACAGAGATCACCACAAACAGAGATCCCTCAGAAAGAAAGATCACCACAAACAGATCCCTCAGAGAGAGAGAGATCACCACAAACAGAGATCCCTCAGAGAGAGAGATCACCACAAACAGAGATCCCTCAGAAAGAGAGATCACCACAAACAGAGATCCCTCAGAAACAGATCGCCACAAACAGAGATCCCTTAGAGAGAGAGAGATCACCACAAACAGAGATCCCTCAGAGAGAGAGATCACCACAAACAGAGATCCCTCAGAGAAAGAGATCACCACAAACAGATCCCTCAGAAAGATAGATCACCACAAACAGAGATCCCTCAGAAAGAGAGATCACCACAAACAGAGATCCCTCAGAGAGAGATCACCACAAACAGAGATCCTTCAGAAAGAGAGATCACCACAAACAGAGATCCCTCAGAAACAGAGATCACCACAAACAGATCCTCAGAAACAGAGATCACCACAAACAGATCCTCAGAAACAGAGATCACCACAAACAGAGATCCCTCAGAAACAGAGATCACCACAAACAGAGATCCCTCAGAAAGAGAGATCACCACAAACAGATCCCTCAGAGAGAGAGATCACCACAAACAGAGATCCCTCAGAGAGAGAGATCACCACAAACAGATCCCTCAGAAACAGAGATCACCACAAACAGAGATCCCTCAGAAAGAGAGATCACCACAAACAGAGATCCCTCAGAGAGAGAGATCACCACAAACAGAGATCCTTCAGAAAGAGAGATCACCACAAACAGAGATCCCTCAGAAACAGAGATCACCACAAACAGATCCTCAGAAACAGAGATCACCACAAACAGAGATCCCTCAGAAAGAAAAATCACCACAAACAGATCCCTCAGAGAGAGAGTGATCACCACAAACAGAGATCCCTCAGAAACAGAGATCACCACAAACAGAGATCCCTCAGAAAGAGAGATCACCACAAACAGATCCCTCAGAGAGAGAGATCACCACAAACAGAGATCCCTCAGAGAGAGAGAGATCACCACAAACAGAGATCCCTCAGAAAGAGAGATCACCACAAACAGATCCCTCAGAAACAGAGATCACCACAAACAGAGATCCCTCAGAAAGAGAGATCACCACAAACAGAGATCCCTCAGAGAGAGAGAGATCACCACAAACAGAGATCCCTCAGAGAGAGAGATCACCACAAACAGATCCCTCAGAGAGAGAGATCACCACAAACAGAGATCCCTCAGAGAGAGAGATCACCACAAACAGAGATCCCTCAGAAACAGAGATAACCACAAACAGAGATCCCTCAGAAAGAGAGATCACCACAAACAGATCCCTCAGAGAGAGAGAGATCACCACAAACAGAGATCCCTCAGAAAGAGAGATCACCACAAACAGATCCCTCAGAAACAGAGATCACCACAAACAGAGATCCCTCAGAAAGAGAGATCACCACAAACAGAGATCCCTCAGAGAGAGAGAGATCACCACAAACAGAGATCCCTCAGAGAAAGAGAGATCACCACAAACAGATCCCTCAGAAACAGAGATCACCACAAACAGAGATCCCTCAGAGAGAGAGAGATCACCACAAACAGAGATCCCTCAGAAAGAGAGATCACCACAAACAGAGATCCCTCAGAAAGAGAGATCACCACAAATAGAGATCCCTCAGAGAGAGAGATCACCACACACAGAAATCCCTCAGAAAGAGAGATCACCACAAACAGAGATCCCTCAGACAGAGAGATCACCACAAACAGAGATCCCTCAGAGAGAGAGAGATCACCACACACAGAGATCCCTCAGAAAGAGAGATCACCACAAACAGAGATCCCTCAGAAAGAGAGATCACCACAAACAGAGATCCCTCAGAGAGAGAGATCACCACAAACAGAGATCCCTCATAGAGAGAGATCACCACAAACAGATCCCTCAGAAAGAGAGATCACCACAAACAGATCCCTCAGAAACAGTGATCACCACAAACAGAGATCCCTCAGAAAGAGAGATCACCACAAACAGAGATCCCTCAGAGAGAGAGATCACCACAAACAGATCCCTCAGAAAGAGAGATCACCACAAACAGAGATCCCTCAGAAAGAGAGATCCCCACAAACAGATCCCTCAGAAAGAGAGATCACGACAAACAGAGATCCCTCAGAGAGAGAGATCACCACAAACAGAGATCCTTCAGAAAGAGAGATCACCACAAACAGAGATCCCTCAGAGAGAGAGATCACCACAAACAGATCCCTCAGAAAGAGAGATCACCACAAACAGAGATCCCTCAGAAAGAGAGATCACCACAAACAGAGATCCCTCAGAGAGAGAGATCACCACAAACAGAGATCCCTCAGAAACAGAGATCACCACAAACAGAGATCCCTCAGAAAGAGTGATCGCCACAAACAGATCCCTCAGAGAGAGAGATCACCACAAACAGAGATCCCTCAGAGAGAGAGAGATCACCACAAACAGAGATCCCTCAGAAAGAGAGATCACCACAAACAGATCCCTCAGAAACAGAGATCACCACAAACAGAGATCCCTCAGAAAGAGAGATCACCACAAACAGAGATCCCTCAGAGAGAGAGAGAGATCACCACAAACAGAGATCCCTCAGAGAGAGAGATCACCAAAAACAGAGATCCTTCAGAAAGAGAGATCACGACAAACAGAGATCCCTCAGAAACAGAGATCACCACAAACAGAGATCCCTCAGAAACAGAGATCACCACAAACAGATCCTCAGAAACAGAGATCACCACAAACAGAGATCCCTCAGAAAGAAAGATCACCACAAACAGATCCCTCAGAGAGAGAGAGATCACCACAAACAGAGATCCCTCAGAGAGAGAGATCACCACAAACAGAGATCCCTCAGAAAGAGAGATCACCACAAACAGAGATCCCTCAGAAACAGATCGCCACAAACAGAGATCCCTTAGAGAGAGAGAGATCACCACAAACAGAGATCCATCAGAGAGAGAGATCACCACAAACAGAGATCCCTCAGAGAAAGAGATCACCACAAACAGATCCGTCAGAAAGAGAGATCACCACAAACAGAGATCCCTCAGAAAGAGAGATCACCACAAACAGAGATCCCTCAGAGAGAGATCACCACAAACAGAGATCCTTCAGAAAGAGAGATCACCACAAACAGAGATCCCTCAGAAACAGAGATCACCACAAACAGATCCTCAGAAACAGAGATCACCACAAACAGAGATCCCTCAGAAACAGAGATCACCACAAACAGAGATCCCTCAGAAAGAGAGATCTCCACAAACAGATCCCTCAGAGAGAGAGAGATCACCACAAACAGAGATCCCTCAGAAAGAGAGATCACCACAAACAGAGATCCCTCAGAGAGAGAGATCACCACAAACAGAGATCCCTCAGAGAGAGAGATCACCACAAACAGATCCCTCAGAAACAGAGATCACCACAAACAGAGATCCCTCAGAAAGAGAGATCACCACAAACAGAGATCCCTCAGAGAGAGAGATCACCACAAACAGAGATCCTTCAGAAAGAGAGATCACCACAAACAGAGATCCCTCAGAAACAGAGATCACCACAAACAGATCCTCAGAAACAGAGATCACCACAAACAGAGATCCCTCAGAAACAGAGATCACCACAAACAGATCCTTAGAAACAGAGATCACCACAAACAGAGATCCCTCAGAAACAGAGATCACCACAAACAGATCCCTCAGAAACAGAGATCACCACAAACAGAGATCCCTCAGAAACAGAGATCACCACAAACAGATCCTCAGAAACAGAGATCACCACAAACAGAGATCCCTCAGAAAGAAAGATCACCACAAACAGATCCCTCAGAGAGAGAGAGATCACCACAAACAGAGATCCCTCAGAGAGAGAGATCACCACAAACAGAGATCCCTCAGAAAGAGAGATCACCACAAACGGAGATCCCTCAGAAACAGATCGCCACAAACAGAGATCCCTTAGAGAGAGAGAGATCACCACAAACAGAGATCCATCAGAGAGAGAGAGATCACCACAAACAGAGATCCCTCAGAGAAAGAGATCACCACAAACAGATCCCTCAGAAAGAGAGATCACCACAAACAGAGATCCCTCAGAAAGAGAGATCACCACAAACAGAGATCCCTCAGAGAGAGATCACCACAAACAGAGATCCTTCAGAAAGAGAGATCACCACAAACAGAGATCCCTCAGAAACAGAGATCACCACAAACAGATCCTCAGAAACAGAGATCACCACAAACAGAGATCCCTCAGAAACAGAGATCACCACAAACAGAGATCCCTCAGAAAGAGAGATCTCCACAAACAGATCCCTCAGAGAGAGAGAGATCACCACAAACAGAGATCCCTCAGAAAGAGAGATCACCACAAACAGAGATCCCTCAGAGAGAGAGATCACCACAAACAGAGATCCCTCAGAGAGAGAGAGATCACCACAAACAGATCCCTCAGAAACAGAGATCACCACAAACAGAGATCCCTCAGAAAGAGAGATCACCACAAACAGAGATCCCTCAGAGAGAGAGATCACCACAAACAGAGATCCTTCAGAAAGAGAGATCACCACAAACAGAGATCCCTCAGAAACAGAGATCACCACAAACAGATCCTCAGAAACAGAGATCACCACAAACAGAGATCCCTCAGAAACAGAGATCACCACAAACAGATCCTTAGAAACAGAGATCACCACAAACAGAGATCCCTCAGAAACAGAGATCACCACAAACAGATCCCTCAGAAACAGAGATCACCACAAACAGAGATCCCTCAGAAAGAGTGATCGCCACAAACAGATCCTTCAGAGAGAGAGATCACCACAAACAGAGATCCCTCAGAGAGAGAGAGATCACCACAAACAGAGATCCCTCAGAAAGAGAGATCACCACAAACAGATCCCTCAGAAACAGAGATCACCACAAACAGAGATCCCTCAGAAAGAGAGATCACCACAAACAGAGATCCCTCAGAGAGAGAGAGATCACCACAAACAGAGATCCCTCAGAGAGAGAGAGATCGCCACAAACAGATCCCTCAGAAACAGAGATCACCACAAACAGAGATCCCTCAGAGAGAGAGATCACCACAAACAGAGATCCCTCAGAAAGAGAGATCACCACAAACAGAGATCCCTCAGAGAGAGAGATCACCACAAACAGAGATCCCTCATAGAGAGAGATCACCACAAACAGATCCCTCAGAAAGAGAGATCACCACAAACAGATCCCTCAGAAACAGTGATCACCACAAACAGAGATCCCTCAGAAAGAGAGATCACCACAAACAGAGATCCCTCAGAGAGAGAGATCACCACAAACAGATCCCTCAGAAAGAGAGATCACCACAAACAGAGATCCCTCAGAAAGAGAGATCCCCACAAACAGATCCCTCAGAAAGAGAGATCACGACAAACAGAGATCCCTCAGAGAGAGAGATCACCACAAACAGAGATCCTTCAGAAAGAGAGATCACCACAAACAGAGATCCCTCAGAGAGAGAGATCACCACAAACAGATCCCTCAGAAAGAGAGATCACCACAAACAGAGATCCCTCAGAAAGAGAGATCACCACAAACAGAGATCCCTCAGAGAGAGAGATCACCACAAACAGAGATCCCTCAGAAACAGAGATCACCACAAACAGAGATCCCTCAGAAAGAGTGATCGCCACAAACAGATCCCTCAGAGAGAGAGATCACCACAAACAGAGATCCCTCAGAGAGAGAGAGATCACCACAAACAGAGATCCCTCAGAAAGAGAGATCACCACAAACAGATCCCTCAGAAACAGAGATCACCACAAACAGAGATCCCTCAGAAAGAGAGATCACCACAAACAGAGATCCCTCAGAGAGAGAGAGAGATCACCACAAACAGAGATCCCTCAGAGAGAGAGATCACCAAAAACAGAGATCCTTCAGAAAGAGAGATCACGACAAACTGAGATCCCTCAGAAACAGAGATCGCCACAAACAGAGATCCCTCAGAAACAGAGATCACCACAAACAGATCCTCAGAAACAGAGATCACCACAAACAGAGATCCCTCAGAAAGAAAGATCACCACAAACAGATCCCTCAGAGAGAGAGAGATCACCACAAACAGAGATCCCTCAGAGAGAGAGATCACCACAAACAGAGATCCCTCAGAAAGAGAGATCACCACAAACAGAGATCCCTCAGAAACAGATCGCCACAAACAGAGATCCCTTAGAGAGAGAGAGATCACCACAAACAGAGATCCATCAGAGAGAGAGATCACCACAAACAGAGATCCCTCAGAGAAAGAGATCACCACAAACAGATCCCTCAGAAAGAGAGATCACCACAAACAGAGATCCCTCAGAAAGAGAGATCACCACAAACAGAGATCCCTCAGAGAGAGATCACCACAAACAGAGATCCTTCAGAAAGAGAGATCACCACAAACAGAGATCCCTCAGAAACAGAGATCACCACAAACAGATCCTCAGAAACAGAGATCACCACAAACAGAGATCCCTCAGAAACAGAGATCACCACAAACAGAGATCCCTCAGAAAGAGAGATCTCCACAAACAGATCCCTCAGAGAGAGAGAGATCACCACAAACAGAGATCCCTCAGAAAGAGAGATCACCACAAACAGAGATCCCTCAGAGAGAGAGATCACCACAAACAGAGATCCCTCAGAGAGAGAGATCACCACAAACAGATCCCTCAGAAACAGAGATCACCACAAACAGAGATCCCTCAGAAAGAGAGATCACCACAAACAGAGATCCCTCAGAGAGAGAGATCACCACAAACAGAGATCCTTCAGAAAGAGAGATCACCACAAACAGAGATCCCTCAGAAACAGAGATCACCACAAACAGATCCTCAGAAACAGAGATCACCACAAACAGAGATCCCTCAGAAACAGAGATCACCACAAACAGATCCTTAGAAACAGAGATCACCACAAACAGAGATCCCTCAGAAACAGAGATCACCACAAACAGATCCCTCAGAAACAGAGATCACCACAAACAGAGATCCCTCAGAAACAGAGATCACCACAAACAGATCCTCAGAAACAGAGATCACCACAAACAGATCCCTCAGAGAGAGAGAGATCACCACAAACAGAGATCCCTCAGAGAGAGAGATCACCACAAACAGAGATCCCTCAGAAAGAGAGATCACCACAAACAGAGATCCCTCAGAAACAGATCGCCACAAACAGAGATCCCTTAGAGAGAGAGAGATCACCACAAACAGAGATCCCTCAGAGAGAGAGATCACCACAAACAGAGATCCCTCAGAGAAAGAGATCACCACAAACAGATCCCTCAGAAAGATAGATCACCACAAACAGAGATCCCTCAGAAAGAGAGATCACCACAAACAGAGATCCCTCAGAGAGAGATCACCACAAACAGAGATCCTTCAGAAAGAGAGATCACCACAAACAGAGATCCCTCAGAAACAGAGATCACCACAAACAGATCCTCAGAAACAGAGATCACCACAAACAGATCCTCAGAAACAGAGATCACCACAAACAGAGATCCCTCAGAAACAGAGATCACCACAAACAGAGATCCCTCAGAAAGAGAGATCACCACAAACAGATCCCTCAGAGAGAGAGATCACCACAAACAGAGATCCCTCAGAGAGAGAGATCACCACAAACAGATCCCTCAGAAACAGAGATCACCACAAACAGAGATCCCTCAGAAAGAGAGATCACCACAAACAGAGATCCCTCAGAGAGAGAGATCACCACAAACAGAGATCCTTCAGAAAGAGAGATCACCACAAACAGAGATCCCTCAGAAACAGAGATCACCACAAACAGATCCTCAGAAACAGAGATCACCACAAACAGAGATCCCTCAGAAAGAAAAATCACCACAAACAGATCCCTCAGAGAGAGAGTGATCACCACAAACAGAGATCCCTCAGAAACAGAGATCACCACAAACAGAGATCCCTCAGAAAGAGAGATCACCACAAACAGATCCCTCAGAGAGAGAGATCACCACAAACAGAGATCCCTCAGAGAGAGAGAGATCACCACAAACAGAGATCCCTCAGAAAGAGAGATCACCACAAACAGATCCCTCAGAAACAGAGATCACCACAAACAGAGATCCCTCAGAAAGAGAGATCACCACAAACAGAGATCCCTCAGAGAGAGAGAGATCACCACAAACAGAGATCCCTCAGAGAGAGAGATCACCACAAACAGATCCCTCAGAGAGAGAGATCACCACAAACAGAGATCCCTCAGAGAGAGAGATCACCACAAACAGAGATCCCTCAGAAACAGAGATAACCACAAACAGAGATCCCTCAGAAAGAGAGATCACCACAAACAGATCCCTCAGAGAGAGAGAGATCACCACAAACAGAGATCCCTCAGAAAGAGAGATCACCACAAACAGATCCCTCAGAAACAGAGATCACCACAAACAGAGATCCCTCAGAAAGAGAGATCACCACAAACAGAGATCCCTCAGAGAGAGAGAGATCACCACAAACAGAGATCCCTCAGAGAAAGAGAGATCACCACAAACAGATCCCTCAGAAACAGAGATCACCACAAACAGAGATCCCTCAGAGAGAGAGATCACCACAAACAGAGATCCCTCAGAAAGAGAGATCACCACAAACAGAGATCCCTCAGAAAGAGAGATCACCACAAATAGAGATCCCTCAGAGAGAGAGATCACCACACACAGAAATCCCTCAGAAAGAGAGATCACCACAAACAGAGATCCCTCAGACAGAGAGAGCACCACAAACAGAGATCCCTCAGAGAGAGAGAGATCACCACACACAGAGATCCCTCAGAAAGAGAGATCACCACAAACAGAGATCCCTCAGAAAGAGAGATCACCACAAACAGAGATCCCTCAGAGAGAGAGATCACCACAAACAGAGATCCCTCATAGAGAGAGATCACCACAAACAGATCCCTCAGAAAGAGAGATCACCACAAACAGATCCCTCAGAAACAGTGATCACCACAAACAGAGATCCCTCAGAAAGAGAGATCACCACAAACAGAGATCCCTCAGAGAGAGAGATCACCACAAACAGATCCCTCAGAAAGAGAGATCACCACAAACAGAGATCCCTCAGAAAGAGAGATCCCCACAAACAGATCCCTCAGAAAGAGAGATCACGACAAACAGAGATCCCTCAGAGAGAGAGATCACCACAAACAGAGATCCTTCAGAAAGAGAGATCACCACAAACAGAGATCCCTCAGAGAGAGAGATCACCACAAACAGAACCCTCAGAAAGAGAGATCACCACAAACAGAGATCCCTCAGAAAGAGAGATCACCACAAACAGAGATCCCTCAGAGAGAGAGATCACCACAAACAGAGATCCCTCAGAAACAGAGATCACCACAAACAGAGATCCCTCAGAAAGAGTGATCGCCACAAACAGATCCCTCAGAGAGAGAGATCACCACAAACAGAGATCCCTCAGAGAGAGAGAGATCACCACAAACAGAGATCCCTCAGAAAGAGAGATCACCACAAACAGATCCCTCAGAAACAGAGATCACCACAAACAGAGATCCCTCAGAAAGAGAGATCACCACAAACAGAGATCCCTCAGAGAGAGAGAGAGATCACCACAAACAGAGATCCCTCAGAGAGAGAGATCACCAAAAACAGAGATCCTTCAGAAAGAGAGATCACGACAAACAGAGATCCCTCAGAAACAGAGATCACCACAAACAGAGATCCCTCAGAAACAGAGATCACCACAAACAGATCCTCAGAAACAGAGATCACCACAAACAGAGATCCCTCAGAAAGAAAGATCACCACAAACAGATCCCTCAGAGAGAGAGAGATCACCACAAACAGAGATCCCTCAGAGAGAGAGATCACCACAAACAGAGATCCCTCAGAAAGAGAGATCACCACAAACAGAGATCCCTCAGAAACAGATCGCCACAAACAGAGATCCCTTAGAGAGAGAGAGATCACCACAAACAGAGATCCATCAGAGAGAGAGATCACCACAAACAGAGATCCCTCAGAGAAAGAGATCACCACAAACAGATCCCTCAGAAAGAGAGATCACCACAAACAGAGATCCCTCAGAAAGAGAGATCACCACAAACAGAGATCCCTCAGAGAGAGATCACCACAAACAGAGATCCTTCAGAAAGAGAGATCACCACAAACAGAGATCCCTCAGAAACAGAGATCACCACAAACAGATCCTCAGAAACAGAGATCACCACAAACAGAGATCCCTCAGAAACAGAGATCACCACAAACAGAGATCCCTCAGAAAGAGAGATCTCCACAAACAGATCCCTCAGAGAGAGAGAGATCACCACAAACAGAGATCCCTCAGAAAGAGAGATCACCACAAACAGAGATCCCTCAGAGAGAGAGATCACCACAAACAGAGATCCCTCAGAGAGAGAGATCACCACAAACAGATCCCTCAGAAACAGAGATCACCACAAACAGAGATCCCTCAGAAAGAGAGATCACCACAAACAGAGATCCCTCAGAGAGAGAGATCACCACAAACAGAGATCCTTCAGAAAGAGAGATCACCACAAACAGAGATCCCTCAGAAACAGAGATCACCACAAACAGATCCTCAGAAACAGAGATCACCACAAACAGAGATCCCTCAGAAACAGAGATCACCACAAACAGAGATCCCTCAGAAAGAGAGATCTCCACAAACAGATCCCTCAGAGAGAGAGAGATCACCACAAACAGAGATCCCTCAGAAAGAGAGATCACCACAAACAGAGATCCCTCAGAGAGAGAGATCACCACAAACAGAGATCCCTCAGAGAGAGAGATCACCACAAACAGATCCCTCAGAAACAGAGATCACCACAAACAGAGATCCCTCAGAAAGAGAGATCACCACAAACAGAGATCCCTCAGAGAGAGAGATCACCACAAACAGAGATCCTTCAGAAAGAGAGATCACCACAAACAGAGATCCCTCAGAAACAGAGATCACCACAAACAGATCCTCAGAAACAGAGATCACCACAAACAGAGATCCCTCAGAAACAGAGATCACCACAAACAGATCCTTAGAAACAGAGATCACCACAAACAGAGATCCCTCAGAAACAGAGATCACCACAAACAGATCCCTCAGAAACAGAGATCACCACAAACAGAGATCCCTCAGAAACAGAGATCACCACAAACAGATCCTCAGAAACAGAGATCACCACAAACAGAGATCCCTCAGAAAGAAAGATCACCACAAACAGATCCCTCAGAGAGAGAGAGATCACCACAAACAGAGATCCCTCAGAGAGAGAGATCACCACAAACAGAGATCCCTCAGAAAGAGAGATCACCACAAACGGAGATCCCTCAGAAACAGATCGCCACAAACAGAGATCCCTTAGAGAGAGAGAGATCACCACAAACAGAGATCCATCAGAGAGAGAGAGATCACCACAAACAGAGATCCCTCAGAGAAAGAGATCACCACAAACAGATCCCTCAGAAAGAGAGATCACCACAAACAGAGATCCCTCAGAAAGAGAGATCACCACAAACAGAGATCCCTCAGAGAGAGATCACCACAAACAGAGATCCTTCAGAAAGAGAGATCACCACAAACAGAGATCCCTCAGAAACAGAGATCACCACAAACAGATCCTCAGAAACAGAGATCACCACAAACAGAGATCCCTCAGAAACAGAGATCACCACAAACAGAGATCCCTCAGAAAGAGAGATCTCCACAAACAGATCCCTCAGAGAGAGAGAGATCACCACAAACAGAGATCCCTCAGAAAGAGAGATCACCACAAACAGAGATCCCTCAGAGAGAGAGATCACCACAAACAGAGATCCCTCAGAGAGAGAGATCACCACAAACAGATCCCTCAGAAACAGAGATCACCACAAACAGAGATCCCTCAGAAAGAGAGATCACCACAAACAGAGATCCCTCAGAGAGAGAGATCACCACAAACAGAGATCCTTCAGAAAGAGAGATCACCACAAACAGAGATCCCTCAGAAACAGAGATCACCACAAACAGATCCTCAGAAACAGAGATCACCACAAACAGAGATCCCTCAGAAACAGAGATCACCACAAACAGATCCTTAGAAACAGAGATCACCACAAACAGAGATCCCTCAGAAACAGAGATCACCACAAACAGATCCCTCAGAAACAGAGATCACCACAAACAGAGATCCCTCAGAAAGAGTGATCGCCACAAACAGATCCTTCAGAGAGAGAGATCACCACAAACAGAGATCCCTCAGAGAGAGAGAGATCACCACAAACAGAGATCCCTCAGAAAGAGAGATCACCACAAACAGATCCCTCAGAAACAGAGATCACCACAAACAGAGATCCCTCAGAAAGAGAGATCACCACAAACAGAGATCCCTCAGAGAGAGAGAGATCACCACAAACAGAGATCCCTCAGAGAGAGAGAGATCGCCACAAACAGATCCCTCAGAAACAGAGATCACCACAAACAGAGATCCCTCAGAGAGAGAGATCACCACAAACAGAGATCCCTCAGAAACAGAGATCACCACAAACAGAGATCCCTCAGAGAGAGAGATCACCACAAACAGAGATCCCTCATAGAGAGAGATCACCACAAACAGATCCCTCAGAAAGAGAGATCACCACAAACAGATCCCTCAGAAACAGTGATCACCACAAACAGAGATCCCTCAGAAAGAGAGATCACCACAAACAGAGATCCCTCAGAGAGAGAGATCACCACAAACAGATCCCTCAGAAAGAGAGATCACCACAAACAGAGATCCCTCAGAAAGAGAGATCCCCACAAACAGATCCCTCAGAAAGAGAGATCACGACAAACAGAGATCCCTCAGAGAGAGAGATCACCACAAACAGAGATCCTTCAGAAAGAGAGATCACCACAAACAGAGATCCCTCAGAGAGAGAGATCACCACAAACAGATCCCTCAGAAAGAGAGATCACCACAAACAGAGATCCCTCAGAAAGAGAGATCACCACAAACAGAGATCCCTCAGAGAGAGAGATCACCACAAACAGAGATCCCTCAGAAACAGAGATCACCACAAACAGAGATCCCTCAGAAAGAGTGATCGCCACAAACAGATCCCTCAGAGAGAGAGATCACCACACACAGAGATCCCTCAGAGAGAGAGAGATCACCACAAACAGAGATCCCTCAGAAAGAGAGATCACCACAAACAGATCCCTCAGAAACAGAGATCACCACAAACAGAGATCCCTCAGAAAGAGAGATCACCACAAACAGAGATCCCTCAGAGAGAGAGAGAGATCACCACAAACAGAGATCACTCAGAGAGAGAGAGATCACCAAAAACAGAGATCCTTCAGAAAGAGAGATCACGACAAACAGAGATCCCTCAGAAACAGAGATCACCACAAACAGAGATCCCTCAGAAACAGAGATCACCACAAACAGATCCTCAGAAACAGAGATCACCACAAACAGAGATCCCTCAGAAAGAAAGATCACCACAAACAGATCCCTCAGAGAGAGAGATCACCACAAACAGAGATCCCTCAGAGAGAGAGATCACCACAAACAGAGATCCCTCAGAAAGAGAGATCACCACAAACAGAGATCCCTCAGAAACAGATCGCCACAAACAGAGATCCCTTAGAGAGAGAGAGATCACCACAAACAGAGATCCATCAGAGAGAGAGAGATCACCACAAACAGAGATCCCTCAGAGAAAGAGATCACCACAAACAGATCCCTCAGAAAGAGAGATCACCACAAACAGAGATCCCTCAGAAAGAGAGATCACCACAAACAGAGATCCCTCAGAGAGAGATCACCACAAACAGAGATCCTTCAGAAAGAGAGATCACCACAAACAGAGATCCCTCAGAAACAGAGATCACCACAAACAGATCCTCAGAAACAGAGATCACCACAAACAGAGATCCCTCAGAAACAGAGATCACCACAAACAGAGATCCCTCAGAAAGAGAGATCTCCACAAACAGATCCCTCAGAGAGAGAGAGATCACCACAAACAGAGATCCCTCAGAAAGAGAGATCACCACAAACAGAGATCCCTCAGAGAGAGAGATCACCACAAACAGAGATCCCTCAGAGAGAGAGATCACCACAAACAGATCCCTCAGAAACAGAGATCACCACAAACAGAGATCCCTCAGAAAGAGAGATCACCACAAACAGAGATCCCTCAGAGAGAGAGATCACCACAAACAGAGATCCTTCAGAAAGAGAGATCACCACAAACAGAGATCCCTCAGAAACAGAGATCACCACAAACAGATCCTCAGAAACAGAGATCACCACAAACAGAGATCCCTCAGAAACAG
The DNA here is from genome assembly GCF_036365525.1 of Heterodontus francisci. Taxonomy (NCBI): domain Eukaryota; kingdom Metazoa; phylum Chordata; class Chondrichthyes; order Heterodontiformes; family Heterodontidae; genus Heterodontus; species Heterodontus francisci. The sequence continues at coordinate 192,411 of NW_027142055.1, forward strand.
AGATCACCACAAACAGATCCTTAGAAACAGAGATCACCACAAACAGAGATCCCTCAGAAACAGAGATCACCACAAACAGATCCCTCAGAAACAGAGATCACCACAAACAGAGATCCCTCAGAAACAGAGATCACCACAAACAGATCCTCAGAAACAGAGATCACCACAAACAGAGATCCCTCAGAAAGAAAGATCACCACAAACAGATCCCTCAGAGAGAGAGAGATCACCACAAACAGAGATCCCTCAGAGAGAGAGATCACCACAAACAGAGATCCCTCAGAAAGAGAGATCACCACAAACAGAGATCCCTCAGAAACAGATCACCACAAACAGAGATCCCTTAGAGAGAGAGAGATCACCACAAACAGAGATCCATCAGAGAGAGAGAGATCACCACAAACAGAGATCCCTCAGAAACAGAGATCACCACAAACAGATCCTCAGAAACAGAGATCACCACAAACAGAGATCCCTCAGAAACAGAGATCACCACAAACAGATCCTTAGAAACAGAGATCACCACAAACAGAGATCCCTCAGAAACAGAGATCACCACAAACAGATCCCTCAGAAACAGAGATCACCACAAACAGAGATCCCTCAGAAAGAGTGATCGCCACAAACAGATCCTTCAGAGAGAGAGATCACCACAAACAGAGATCCCTCAGAGAGAGAGATCACCACAAACAGAGATCCCTCAGAAAGAGAGATCACCACAAACAGATCCCTCAGAAACAGAGATCACCACAAACAGAGATCCCTCAGAAAGAGAGATCACCACAAACAGAGATCCCTCAGAGAGAGAGAGATCACCACAAACAGAGATCCCTCAGAGAGAGAGAGATCGCCACAAACAGATCCCTCAGAAACAGAGATCACCACAAACAGAGATCCCTCAGAGAGAGAGATCACCACAAACAGAGATCCCTCAGAGAGAGAGATCACCACAAACAGATCCCTCAGAGAGAGAGATCACCACAAACAGAGATCCCTCAGAGAGAGAGATCACCACAAACAGAGATCCCTCAGAAACAGAGATCACCACAAACAGAGATCCCTCAGAAAGAGAGATCACCACAAACAGATCCCTCAGAGAGAGAGATCACCACAAACAGAGATCCCTCAGAAAGAGAGATCACCACAAACAGATCCCTCAGAAACAGAGATCACCACAAACAGAGATCCCTCAGAAAGAGAGATCACCACAAACAGAGATCCCTCAGAGAGAGAGAGATCACCACAAACAGAGATCCCTCAGAGAAAGAGAGATCACCACAAACAGATCCCTCAGAAACAGAGATCACCACAAACAGAGATCCCTCAGAGAGAGAGATCACCACAAACAGAGATCCCTCAGAGAGAGAGATCACCACAAACAGAGATCCCTCAGAAAGAGAGATCACCACAAACAGAGATCCCTCAGAAAGAGAGATCACCACAAACAGAGATCCCTCAGAGAGAGAGATCACCACACACAGAAATCCCTCAGAAAGAGAGATCACCACAAACAGAGATCCCTCAGAGAGAGAGATCACCACACACAGAGATCCCTCAGAAAGAGAGATCACCACAAACAGAGATCCCTCAGAAAGAGAGATCACCACAAACAGAGATCCCTCAGAGAGAGAGATCACCACAAACAGAGATCCCTCAGAAAGAGAGATCACCACAAACAGATCCCTCAGAAACAGTGATCACCACAAACAGAGATCCCTCAGAAATAGAGATCACCACAAACAGAGATCCCTCAGAGAGAGAGATCACCACAAACAGATCCCTCAGAAAGAGAGATCACCACAAACAGAGATCCCTCAGAAAGAGAGATCCCCACAAACAGATCCCTCAGAAAGAGAGATCACGACAAACAGAGATCCCTCAGAGAGAGAGATCACCACAAACAGAGATCCTTCAGAAAGAGAGATCACCACAAACAGAGATCCCTCAGAGAGAGAGATCACCACAAACAGATCCGTCAGAAAGAGAGATCACCACAAACAGAGATCCCTCAGAAAGAGAGATCACCACAAACAGAGATCCCTCAGAGAGAGAGATCACCACAAACAGAGATCCCTCAGAAACAGAGATCACCACAAACAGAGATCCCTCAGAAAGAGTGATCGCCACAAACAGATCCCTCAGAGAGAGAGATCACCACAAACAGAGATCCCTCAGAGAGAGAGAGATCACCACAAACAGAGATCCCTCAGAAAGAGAGATCACCACAAACAGATCCCTCAGAAACAGAGATCACCACAAACAGAGATCCCTCAGAAAGAGAGATCACCACAAACAGAGATCCCTCAGAGAGAGAGAGAGATCACCACAAACAGAGATCCCTCAGAGAGAGAGAGATCACCAAAAACAGAGATCCTTCAGAAAGAGAGATCACGACAAACAGAGATCCCTCAGAAACAGAGATCACCACAAACAGAGATCCCTCAGAAACAGAGATCACCACAAACAGATCCTCAGAAACAGAGATCACCACAAACAGAGATCCCTCAGAAAGAAAGATCACCACAAACAGATCCCTCAGAGAGAGAGAGATCACCACAAACAGAGATCCCTCAGAGAGAGAGATCACCACAAACAGAGATCCCTCAGAAAGAGAGATCACCACAAACAGAGATCCCTCAGAAACAGATCGCCACAAACAGAGATCCCTTAGAGAGAGAGAGATCACCACAAACAGAGATCCCTCAGAGAGAGAGATCACCACAAACAGAGATCCCTCAGAGAAAGAGATCACCACAAACAGATCCCTTAGAAAGAGAGATCACCACAAACAGAGATCCCTCAGAAAGAGAGATCACCACAAACAGAGATCCCTCAGAGAGAGATCACCACAAACAGAGATCCTTCAGAAAGAGAGATCACCACAAACAGAGATCCCTCAGAAACAGAGATCACCACAAACAGATCCTCAGAAACAGAGATCACCACAAACAGAGATCCCTCAGAAACAGAGATCACCACAAACAGAGATCCCTCAGAAAGAGAGATCTCCACAAACAGATCCCTCAGAGAGAGAGATCACCACAAACAGAGATCCCTCAGAAAGAGAGATCACCACAAACAGAGATCCCTCAGAGAGAGAGATCACCACAAACAGAGATCCCTCAGAGAGAGAGATCACCACAAACAGATCCCTCAGAAACAGAGATCACCACAAACAGAGATCCCTCAGAAAGAGAGATCACCACAAACAGAGATCCCTCAGAGAGAGAGATCACCACAAACAGAGATCCTTCAGAAAGAGAGATCACCACAAACAGAGATCCCTCAGAAACAGAGATCACCACAAACAGATCCTCAGAAACAGAGATCACCACAAACAGAGATCCCTCAGAAACAGAGATCACCACAAACAGATCCTTAGAAACAGAGATCACCACAAACAGAGATCCCTCAGAAACAGAGATCACCACAAACAGATCCCTCAGAAACAGAGATCACCACAAACAGAGATCCCTCAGAAAGAGTGATCGCCAGAAACAGATCCCTCAGAGAGAGAGATCACCACAAACAGAGATCCCTCAGAGAGAGAGATCACCACAAACAGAGATCCCTCAGAAAGAGAGATCACCACAAACTGATCCCTCATAAACAGAGATCACCACAAACAGAGATCCCTCAGAAAGAGAGATCACCACAAACAGAGATCCCTCAGAGAGAGAGAGAGAGATCACCACAAACAGAGATCCCTCAGAGAGAGAGATCACCACAAACAGAGATCGTTCAGAAAGAGAGATCACGACAAACAGAGATCCCTCAGAAACAGAGATCACCACAAACAGAGATCCCTCAGAAACAGAGATCACCACAAACAGATCCTCAGAAACAGAGATCTCCACAAACAGAGATCCCTCAGAAAGAAAGATCACCACAAACAGATCCCTCAGAGAGAGAGAGATCACCACAAACAGAGATCCCTCAGAGAGAGAGATCACCACAAACAGAGATCCCTCAGAAAGAGAGATCACCACAAACAGAGATCCCTCAGAAAGAGAGATCACCACAAACAGAGATCCCTCAGAAACTGATCGCCACAAACAGAGATCCCTTATAGAGAGAGAGATCACCACAAACAGAGATCCCTCAGAGAGTGAGATCACCACAAACAGAGATCCCTCAGAGAAAGAGATCACCACAAACAGATCCCTCAGAAAGAGAGATCACCACAAACAGAGATCCCTCAGAAAGAGAGATCACCACAAACAGAGATCCCTCAGAGAGAGATCACCACAAACAGAGATCCCTCAGAGAGAGAGATCACCACAAACAGAGATCCCTCAGAAAGAGAGATCACCACAAACAGAGATCCCTCAGAGAGAGATCACCACAAACAGAGATCCTTCAGAAAGAGAGATCACCACAAACAGAGATCCCTCAGAAACAGTGATCACCACAAACAGATCCTCAGAAACAGAGATCACCACAAACAGAGATCCCTCAGAAACAGAGATCACCACAAACAGAGATCCCTCAGAAAGAGAGATCACCACAAACAGATCCCTCAGAGAGAGAGATCACCACAAACAGAGATCCCTCAGAAAGAGAGATCACCACAAACAGAGATCCCTCAGAGAGAGAGATCACCACAAACAGAGATCCCTCAGAGAGAGAGATCACCACAAACAGATCCCTCAGAAACAGAGATCACCACAAACAGAGATCCCTCAGAAAGAGAGATCACCACAAACAGAGATCCCTCAGAGAGAGAGATCACCACAAACAGAGATCCCTCAGAAAGAGAGATCACCACAAACAGAGATCCCTCAGAGAGAGATCACCACAAACAGAGATCCTTCAGAAAGAGAGATCACCACAAACAGAGATCCCTCAGAAACAGAGATCACCACAAACAGATCCTCAGAAACAGAGATCACCACAAACAGAGATCCCTCAGAAACAGAGATCACCACAAACAGAGATCCCTCAGAAAGAGAGATCACCACAAACAGATCCCTCAGAGAGAGAGATCACCACAAACAGAGATCCCTCAGAAAGAGAGATCACCACAAACAGAGATCCCTCAGAGAGAGAGATCACCACAAACAGAGATCCCTCAGAGAGAGAGATCACCACAAACAGATCCCTCAGAAACAGAGATCACCACAAACAGAGATCCCTCAGAAAGAGAGATCACCACAAACAGAGATCCCTCAGAGAGAGAGATCACCACAAACAGAGATCCCTCAGAAACAGAGATCACCACAAACAGAGATCCCTCAGAAACAGAGATCACCACAAACAGATCCTCAGAAACAGAGATCACCACAAACAGAGATCCCTCAGAAACAGAGATCACCACAAACAGAGATCCCTCAGAAAGAGAGATCACCACAAACAGATCCCTCAGAGAGAGAGAGATCACCACAAACAGAGATCCCTCAGAAAGAGAGATCACCACAAACAGAGATCCCTCAGAAAGAGAGATAACCACAAACAGAGATCCCTCAGAAAGAGAGATCACCACAGAGATCCCTCAGAGAGAGAGATCACCACAAACAGAGATCACCACAAACAGATCCCTCAGAAACAGAGATCACCACAAACAGAGATCCCTCAGAGAGAGAGATCACCACAAACAGATCCCTCAGAGAGAGAGATCACCCCAAACAGAGATCCCTCAGAGTGAGAGATCACCACAAACAGAGATCCCTCAGAAACAGAGATCACCACAAACAGAGATCCCTCAGAAAGAGAGATCACCACAAACAGAGATCCCTCAGAGAGAGAGATCACCACAAACAGAGATCTTTCAGAAAGAGAGATCACCACAAACAGAGATCCCTCAGAAACAGAGATCACCACAAACAGAGATCCCTCAGAAACAGAGATCACCACAAACAGATCCTCAGAAACAGAGATCACCACAAACAGAGATCCCTCAGAAAGAGAGATCACCACAAACAGAGATCCCTCAGAGAGAGAGATCACCACAAACAGAGATCCCTCAGAAACAGAGATCACCACAAACACAGATCCCTCAGAAACAGATCACCACAAACAGAGATCCCTCAGAGAGATAGAGATCACCACAAACAGAGATCCCTCAGAGAGAGAGATCACCGCAAACAGAGATCCCTCAGACAGAGAGATCACCACAAACAGATCCCTCTGAGAGAGAGATCACCACAAACAGAGATCCCTCAGAGAGAGAGATCACCACAAACAGAGATCCCTCAGAAACAGAGATCACCACAAACAGAGATCCCTCAGAAACAGAGATCACCACAAACAGAGATCCCTCAGAGAGAGAGATCACCACAAACAGAGATCCCTCAGAGAGAGAGATCAACACAAACAGAGATCCCTCAGAAAGAGAGATCACCACAATCAGATCCCACAGAAAGAGAGATCACCACAAATAGATCCCACAGAAAGAGAGATCACCGCATACAGATCCCTCAGAAACAGAGATCACCACAAACAGAGATCCCTCAGAGAGAGCGATCACAAAACAGATCCCACAGAAAGAGAGATTACCACAAACAGATCCCACATAAAGAGAGATCGCCACAAACAGATCCCTCAGAAACAGAGATCACCACAAACAGAGATCCCTCAGAGAGAGAGATCACCACAAACAGATCCCACAGAAACAGAGATCACCACAAACAGATCCCTCAGAAACAGAGATCACCACAAACAGAGATCCCTCAGAAAGAGAGATCACCACAAACAGATCCCTCAGAAACAGAGATCACCACAAACAGATCCCTCAGAGAGAGAGAGAGATCACCACAAACAGAGGTCCCTCAGAAAGAGAGATCACCACAAACAGATCCCTCAGAAAGAGAGATCACCACAAACAGATCCCACAGAAACAAAGATCACCACAAACAGAGATCCCTCAGAAAGAGAGATCACCACAAACAGAGATCCCTCAGAAAGACAGATCACCACAAACAGATCCCTCAGAAACAGAGATCACCACTAACAGATCCCTCAGAGAGAGATCACCACAAACAGAGATCCCTCAGAGAGAGAGATCACCACAAACAGAGATCCCTCAGAGAGAGATCACCACAAACAGTGATCCCTCAGAAACAGATCACCACAAACAGAGATCCCTCAGAGAGAGAGAGATCACCACAAACAGATCCCTCAGAGAGAGAGATCACCACAAACAGAGGTCCCTCAGAAAGAGAGATCACCACAAACAGATCCCTCAGAAAGAGAGATCACCACAAACAGATCCCGCAGAAACAAAGATCACCACAAACAGAGATCCCTCAGAAACAGAGATCACCACAAACAGATCCTCAGAAACAGAGATCACCACAAACAGATCCCTCAGAAACAGAGATCACCACAAACAGAGATCCCTCAGAAAGAGAGATCACCACAAACAGAGATCCCTCAGAGAGAGAGATCACCACAAACAGAGATCCTTCAGAAAGAGAGATCACCACAAACAGAGATCCCTCAGAAACAGAGATCACCACAAACAGAGATCCCTCAGAAACAGAGATCACCACAAACAGATCCTCAGAAACAGAGATCACCACAAACAGAGATCCCTCAGAAAGAGAGATCACCACAAACAGAGATCCCTCATAGAGAGAGATCACCACAAACAGAGATCCCTCAGAAACAGAGATCACCACAAACACAGATCCCTCAGAAACAGAGATCACCACAAACAGAGATCCCTCAGAAAGAGAGATCACCACAAACAGAGATCCCTCAGAGAGAGAGATCACCACAAACAGATCCCTCAGAAAGAGAGATCACCACAAACAGATCCCTCAGAAACAGAGTTCACCACAAACACAGATCCCTCAGAAACAGATCACCACAAACAGAGATCCCTCAGAGAGATAGAGATCACCACAAACAGAGATCCCTCAGAGAGAGAGATCACCGCAAACAGAGATCCCTCAGAGAGAGAGATCACCACAAACAGATCCCTCTGAGAGAGAGATCACCACAAACAGAGATCCCTCAGAGAGAGAGATCACCACAAACAGAGATCCCTCAGAAACAGAGATCACCACAAACAGAGATCCCTCAGAGAGAGAGATCACCACAAACAGAGATCCCTCAGAGAGAGAGATCAACACAAACAGAGATCCCTCAGAAAGAGAGATCACCACAAACAGAGATCCCTCAGAAAGAGAGATCACCACAAATAGATCCCTCAGAAACAGAGATCACCACAAACAGAGATCCCTCAGAGAGAGTGATCACAAAACAGATCCCACAGAAAGAGAGATCACCACAAACAGATCCCACATAAAGAGAGATCGCCACAAACAGATCCCACAGAAACAGAGATCACCACAAACAGAGATCCCTCAGAGAGAGAGAGATCACCACTAACAGATCCCACAGAAAGAGAGATCACCACAAACAGATCCCTCAGAAACAGAGATCACCACAAACAGAGATCCCTCAGAAAGAGAGATCACCACAAACAGATCCCTCAGAAACAGAGATCACCACAAACAGATCCCTCAGAGAGAGAGATCACCACAAACAGAGGTCCCTCAGAAAGAGAGATCACCACAAACAGATCCCTCAGAAAGAGAGATCACCACAAACAGATCCCACAGAAACAAAGATCACCACAAACAGAGATCCCTCAGAAAGAGAGATCACCACAAACAGAGATCCCTCAGAAAGACAGATCACCACAAACAGATCCCTCAGATACAGAGATCACCACTAACAGATCCCTCAGAGAGAAAGAGATCACCACAAACAGAGATCCCTCAGAGAGAGAGATCACCACAAACAGAGATCCCTCAGAGAGAGAGATCACCACAAACAGTGATCCCTCAGAAACAGATCACCACAAACAGAGATCCCTCAGAGAGAGATCACCACAAACAGATCCCTCAGAGAGAGAGATCACCACAAACAGAGGTCCCTCAGAAAGAGAGATCACCACAAACAGATCCCTCAGAAAGAGAGATCACCACAAACAGATCCCACAGAAACAAAGATCACCACAAACAGAGATCCCTCAGAAACAGAGATCACCACAAACAGATCCCTCAGAGAGAGAGATCACCACAAACAGAGATCCTCAGAAACAGAGATCACCACAAACAGATCCTCAGAAACAGAGATCACCACAAACAGAGATCCCTCCAAAAGAGAGATCACCACAAACAGAGATCCCTCAGAGAGAGAGATCACCACAAACAGAGATCCCTCAGAAAGAGAGATCACCACAAACAGATCCCTCAGAAAGAGAGATCACCACAAACAGAGATCCCTCAGAAAGAGAGATCACCACAAACAGAGATCCCTCAGAGAGAGAGATCACCACAAACAGAGATCCCTCAGAAAGAGAGATCACCACAAACAGAGATCCCTCAGAGAGAGATCACCACAAACAGAGTTCCCTCAGAAAGAGAGATCACCACAAACAGAGATCCCTCAGAAACAGATCACCACAAACAGAGATCCCTCAGAGAGAGAGATCACCACAAACAGGTCCCTCAGAGAGAGAGATCACCACAAACAGAGATTCCTCAGAGAGAGAGATCACCACAAACAGAGATCCCTCAGAAACAGAGATCACCACAAACAGAGATCCCTCAGAGAGAGAGATCACCACAAACAGAGATCCCTCAGAGAGAGAGATCAACACAAACAGAGATTCCTCAGAGAGAGAGATCACCACAAACAGGTCCCTCAGAGAGAGAGATCACCACAAACAGAGATTCCTCAGAGAGAGAGATCACCACAAACAGAGATCCCTCAGAAACAGAGATCACCACAAACAGAGATCCCTCAGAGAGAGAGATCACCACAAACAGAGATCCCTCAGAAACAGAGATCACCACAAACAGATCCCACAGAAAGAGAGATCACCACAAACAGATCCCTCAGAAACAGAGATCACCACAAACAGAGATCCCTCAGAGAGAGCGATCACAAAACAGATCCCACAGAAAGAGAGATCACCACAAACAGATCCCTCAGAGAGAGAGATCACCACAAACAGAGATCCCTCAGAGAGAGAGATCACCACAAACAGAGATCCCTCAGAAAGAGAGATCACCACAAACAGATCCCTCAGAAACAGAGATCACCACAAACAGAGATCCCTCAGAAAGAGAGATCACCACAAACAGAGATCCGTCAGAAACAGAGATCACCACAAACAGATCCTCAGAAACAGAGATCACCACAAACAGAGATCCCTCAGAGAGAGAGAGATCACCACAAACAGAGATCCCTCAGAAAGAGAGATCACCACAAACAGATCCCTCAGAAAGAGAGATCACCACAAACAGAGATCCCTCAGAAAGAGAGATCACCACAAACAGAGATCCCTCAGAAAGAGAGATCACCACAAACAGAGATCCCTCAGAGAGAGAGAGATCTCCACAAACAGAGATCCCTCAGAAAGAGAGATCACCACAAACAGAGATCCCTCAGAGAGAGATCACCACAAACAGAGATCCCTCAGAAAGAGAGATCACCACAAACAGAGATCCCTCAGAAACAGATCACCACAAACAGAGATCCCTCAGAGAGAGAGATCACCACAAACAGAGATCCCTCAGAGAGAGTTCACCACAAACAGATCCCTCAGAGAGAGAGATCACCACTAACAGAGATCCCTCAGAGAGAGAGATCACCACAAACAGAGATCCCTCAGAGAGAGAGATCACCACAAACAGAGATTCCTCAGAGAGAGAGATCACCACAAACAGATCCCTCAGAGAGAGAGATCACCACAAACAGAGATTCCTCAGAGAGAGAGATCACCACAAACAGAGATCCCTCAGAAACAGAGATCACCACAAACAGAGATCCCTCAGAGAGAGAGATCACCACAAACAGAGATCCCTCAGAAAGAGAGATCACCACAAACAGATCCCACAGAAAGAGAGATCACCACAAACAGATCCCTCAGAAACAGAGATAACCACAAACAGAGATCCCTCAGAGAGAGCGATCACAAAACAGATCCCACAGAAAGAGAGATCACCACAAACAGATCCCTCAGAAACAGAGATCACCACAAACAGAGATCCCTCAGAGAGAGAGATCACCACAAACAGATCCCACAGAAAGAGAGATCACCACAAACAGATCCCACAGAACGGGAGATCACCACAAACAGATCCCTCAGAAACAGAGATCACCACAAACAGAGATCCCTCAGAAAGAGAGATCACCACAAACAGATCCCACAGAAAGAGAGATCACCACAAACAGATCCCACAGAAAGAGAGATCACCACAAACAGAGATCCTTCAGAGAGAGAGATCACCACAAACAGAGATCCCTCAGAAAGAGAGATCACCACAAACAGAGATCCCTCAGAAAGAGAGGTCACCACAAACAGAGATCCCTCAGAGAGAGAGATCACCACAAACAGAGATCCCTCAGAGAGAGAGATCACCACAAACAGATCCCTCAGAAAGAGAGATCACCACAAACAGATCCCTCAGAAACAGAGATCACCACAAACAGAGATCCCTCAGAAAGAGAGATCACCACAAACAGAGATCCCTCAGAAAGAGAGATCCCCACAAACAGATCCCTCAGAAAGATAGATCACCACAAACAGAGATCCCTCAGAGAGAGAGAGATCACCACAAACAGAGATCCCTCAGAAACAGAGATCACCACAAACAGATCCCTCAGAAAGAGAGAGATCACCACAAACAGATCCCTCAGAAACAGAGATAACCACAAACAGAGATCCCTCTGAAAGAGAGATCACCACAAACAGATCACTCAGAGAGAGAGATCACCACAAACAGAGATCCCTCAGAGAGAGAGATCACCACAAACAGAGATCCCTCAGAAAGAGAGATCACCACAAACAGATCCCTCAGAAACAGAGATCACCACAAACAGAGATCCCTCAGAAAGAGAGATCACCACAAACAGAGATCCCTCAGAAACAGAGATCACCACAAACAGATCCTCAGAAACAGAGATCACCACAAACAGAGATCCCTCAGAGAGAGAGAGATAACCACAAACAGAGATCCCTCAGAAAGAGAGATCACCACAAACAGATCCCTCAGAAAGAGAGATCACCACAAACAGAGATCCCTCAGAAAGAGAGATCACCACAAACAGAGATCCCTCAGAAAGAGAGATCACCACAAACAGAGATCCCTCAGAGAGAGATCACCACAAACAGAGATCCCTCAGAAAGAGAGATCACCACAAACAGAGATCCCTCAGAAACAGATCACCACAAACAGAGATCCCTCAGAGAGAGAGATCACCACAAACAGAGATCCCTCAGAGAGAGAGATCACCACAAACAGATCCCTCAGAGAGAGAGATCACCACAAACAGAGATTCCTCAGAGAGAGAGATCACCACAAACAGAGATCCCTCAGAAACAGAGATCACCACAAACAGAGATCCCTCAGAGAGAGAGAGATCACCACAAACAGAGATCCCTCAGAGAGAGAGATCACCACAAACAGATCCCATAGAAAGAGAGATCACCACAAACAGATCCCTCAGAAACAGAGATAACCACAAACAGAGATCCCTCAGAGAGAGCGATCACAAAACAGATCCCACAGAAAGAGAGATCACCACAAACAGATCCCTCAGAAACAGTGATCACCACAAACAGAGATCCCTCAGAGAGAGAGATCACCACAAACAGAGATCCCTCAGAAACAGAGATCACCACAAACAGAGATCCCTCAGAGAGAGAGATCACCACAAACAGATCCCACAGAAAGAGAGATCACCACAAACAGATCCCACAGAACGGGAGATCACCACAAACGGATCCCTCAGAAACAGAGATCACCACAAACAGAGATCCCTCAGAAAGAGAGATCACCACAAACAGATCCCACAGAAAGAGAGATCACCACAAACAGATCCCACAGAAAGAGAGATCACCACAAACAGAGATCCTTCAGAGAGAGAGATCACCACAAACAGAGATCCCTCAGAAAGAGAGATCACCACAAACAGAGATCCCTCAGAAAGAGAGGTCACCACAAACAGAGATCCCTCAGAAAGAGAGATCACCACAAACAGAGATCCCTCAGAAAGAGAGATCACCACAAACAGAGATCCCTCAGAGAGAGAGATCACCACAAACAGATCCCTCAGAAAGAGAGATCACCACAAACAGATCCCTCAGAAACAGAGATCACCACAAACAGAGATCCCTCAGAAAGAGAGATCACCACAAACAGAGATCCCTCAGAAAGAGAGATCCCCACAAACAGATCCCTCAGAAAGATAGATCACCACAAACAGAGATCCCTCAGAGAGAGAGAGATCACCACAAACAGAGATCCCTCAGAGAAAGAGAGATCACCACAAACAGAGATCCCTCAGAAAGAGAGATCCCCACAAACAGATCCCTCAGAAAGAGAGATCACGACAAACAGAGATCCCTCAGAGAGAGAGATCACCACAAACAGAGATCCTTCAGAAAGAGAGATCACCACAAACAGAGATCCCTCAGAGAGAGAGATCACCACAAACAGATCCCTCAGAAAGAGAGATCACCACAAACAGAGATCCCTCAGAAAGAGAGATCACCACAAACAGAGATCCCTCAGAGAGAGAGATCACCACAAACAGAGATCCCTCAGAAACAGAGATCACCACAAACAGAGATCCCTCAGAAAGAGTGATCACCACAAACAGATCCCACAGAAAGAGAGATCACCACAAACAGAGATCCCTCAGAAAGAGAGATCACCACAAACAGATCCCTCAGAAACAGAGATCACCACAAACAGAGATCCCTCAGAAAGAGAGATCACCACAAACAGAGATCCCTCAGAGAGAGAGAGAGATCACCACAAACAGAGATCCCTCAGAGAGAGAGATCACCAAAAACAGAGATCCTTCAGAAAGAGAGATCACGACAAACTGAGATCCCTCAGAAACAGAGATCACCACAAACAGAGATCCCTCAGAAACAGAGATCACCACAAACAGATCCTCAGAAACAGAGATCACCACAAACAGAGATCCCTCAGAAAGAAAGATCACCACAAACAGATCCCTCAGAGAGAGAGAGATCACCACAAACAGAGATCCCTCAGAGAGAGAGATCACCACAAACAGAGATCCCTCAGAAAGAGAGATCACCACAAACAGAGATCCCTCAGAAACAGATCGCCACAAACAGAGATCCCTTAGAGAGAGAGAGATCACCACAAACAGAGATCCATCAGAGAGAGAGATCACCACAAACAGAGATCCCTCAGAGAAAGAGATCACCACAAACAGATCCCTCAGAAAGAGAGATCACCACAAACAGAGATCCCTCAGAAAGAGAGATCACCACAAACAGAGATCCCTCAGAGAGAGATCACCACAAACAGAGATCCTTCAGAAAGAGAGATCACCACAAACAGAGATCCCTCAGAAACAGAGATCACCACAAACAGATCCTCAGAAACAGAGATCACCACAAACAGAGATCCCTCAGAAACAGAGATCACCACAAACAGAGATCCCTCAGAAAGAGAGATCTCCACAAACAGATCCCTCAGAGAGAGAGAGATCACCACAAACAGAGATCCCTCAGAAAGAGAGATCACCACAAACAGAGATCCCTCAGAGAGAGAGATCACCACAAACAGAGATCCCTCAGAGAGAGAGATCACCACAAACAGATCCCTCAGAAACAGAGATCACCACAAACAGAGATCCCTCAGAAAGAGAGATCACCACAAACAGAGATCCCTCAGAGAGAGAGATCACCACAAACAGAGATCCTTCAGAAAGAGAGATCACCACAAACAGAGATCCCTCAGAAACAGAGATCACCACAAACAGATCCTCAGAAACAGAGATCACCACAAACAGAGATCCCTCAGAAACAGAGATCACCACAAACAGATCCTTAGAAACAGAGATCACCACAAACAGAGATCCCTCAGAAACAGAGATCACCACAAACAGATCCCTCAGAAACAGAGATCACCACAAACAGAGATCCCTCAGAAACAGAGATCACCACAAACAGATCCTCAGAAACAGAGATCACCACAAACAGAGATCCCTCAGAAAGAAAGATCACCACAAACAGATCCCTCAGAGAGAGAGAGATCACCACAAACAGAGATCCCTCAGAGAGAGAGATCACCACAAACAGAGATCCCTCAGAAAGAGAGATCACCACAAACAGAGATCCCTCAGAAACAGATCGCCACAAACAGAGATCCCTTAGAGAGAGAGAGATCACCACAAACAGAGATCCCTCAGAGAGAGAGATCACCACAAACAGAGATCCCTCAGAGAAAGAGATCACCACAAACAGATCCCTCAGAAAGATAGATCACCACAAACAGAGATCCCTCAGAAAGAGAGATCACCACAAACAGAGATCCCTCAGAGAGAGATCACCACAAACAGAGATCCTTCAGAAAGAGAGATCACCACAAACAGAGATCCCTCAGAAACAGAGATCACCACAAACAGATCCTCAGAAACAGAGATCACCACAAACAGATCCTCAGAAACAGAGATCACCACAAACAGAGATCCCTCAGAAACAGAGATCACCACAAACAGAGATCCCTCAGAAAGAGAGATCACCACAAACAGATCCCTCAGAGAGAGAGATCACCACAAACAGAGATCCCTCAGAGAGAGAGATCACCACAAACAGATCCCTCAGAAACAGAGATCACCACAAACAGAGATCCCTCAGAAAGAGAGATCACCACAAACAGAGATCCCTCAGAGAGAGAGATCACCACAAACAGAGATCCTTCAGAAAGAGAGATCACCACAAACAGAGATCCCTCAGAAACAGAGATCACCACAAACAGATCCTCAGAAACAGAGATCACCACAAACAGAGATCCCTCAGAAAGAAAAATCACCACAAACAGATCCCTCAGAGAGAGAGTGATCACCACAAACAGAGATCCCTCAGAAACAGAGATCACCACAAACAGAGATCCCTCAGAAAGAGAGATCACCACAAACAGATCCCTCAGAGAGAGAGATCACCACAAACAGAGATCCCTCAGAGAGAGAGAGATCACCACAAACAGAGATCCCTCAGAAAGAGAGATCACCACAAACAGATCCCTCAGAAACAGAGATCACCACAAACAGAGATCCCTCAGAAAGAGAGATCACCACAAACAGAGATCCCTCAGAGAGAGAGAGATCACCACAAACAGAGATCCCTCAGAGAGAGAGATCACCACAAACAGATCCCTCAGAGAGAGAGATCACCACAAACAGAGATCCCTCAGAGAGAGAGATCACCACAAACAGAGATCCCTCAGAAACAGAGATAACCACAAACAGAGATCCCTCAGAAAGAGAGATCACCACAAACAGATCCCTCAGAGAGAGAGAGATCACCACAAACAGAGATCCCTCAGAAAGAGAGATCACCACAAACAGATCCCTCAGAAACAGAGATCACCACAAACAGAGATCCCTCAGAAAGAGAGATCACCACAAACAGAGATCCCTCAGAGAGAGAGAGATCACCACAAACAGAGATCCCTCAGAGAAAGAGAGATCACCACAAACAGATCCCTCAGAAACAGAGATCACCACAAACAGAGATCCCTCAGAGAGAGAGAGATCACCACAAACAGAGATCCCTCAGAAAGAGAGATCACCACAAACAGAGATCCCTCAGAAAGAGAGATCACCACAAATAGAGATCCCTCAGAGAGAGAGATCACCACACACAGAAATCCCTCAGAAAGAGAGATCACCACAAACAGAGATCCCTCAGACAGAGAGATCACCACAAACAGAGATCCCTCAGAGAGAGAGAGATCACCACACACAGAGATCCCTCAGAAAGAGAGATCACCACAAACAGAGATCCCTCAGAAAGAGAGATCACCACAAACAGAGATCCCTCAGAGAGAGAGATCACCACAAACAGAGATCCCTCATAGAGAGAGAGATCACCACAAACAGATCCCTCAGAAAGAGAGATCACCACAAACAGATCCCTCAGAAACAGTGATCACCACAAACAGAGATCCCTCAGAAAGAGAGATCACCACAAACAGAGATCCCTCAGAGAGAGAGATCACCACAAACAGATCCCTCAGAAAGAGAGATCACCACAAACAGAGATCCCTCAGAAAGAGAGATCCCCACAAACAGATCCCTCAGAAAGAGAGATCACGACAAACAGAGATCCCTCAGAGAGAGAGATCACCACAAACAGAGATCCTTCAGAAAGAGAGATCACCACAAACAGAGATCCCTCAGAGAGAGAGATCACCACAAACAGATCCCTCAGAAAGAGAGATCACCACAAACAGAGATCCCTCAGAAAGAGAGATCACCACAAACAGAGATCCCTCAGAGAGAGAGATCACCACAAACAGAGATCCCTCAGAAACAGAGATCACCACAAACAGAGATCCCTCAGAAAGAGTGATCGCCACAAACAGATCCCTCAGAGAGAGAGATCACCACAAACAGAGATCCCTCAGAGAGAGAGAGATCACCACAAACAGAGATCCCTCAGAAAGAGAGATCACCACAAACAGATCCCTCAGAAACAGAGATCACCACAAACAGAGATCCCTCAGAAAGAGAGATCACCACAAACAGAGATCCCTCAGAGAGAGAGAGAGATCACCACAAACAGAGATCCCTCAGAGAGAGAGATCACCAAAAACAGAGATCCTTCAGAAAGAGAGATCACGACAAACAGAGATCCCTCAGAAACAGAGATCACCACAAACAGAGATCCCTCAGAAACAGAGATCACCACAAACAGATCCTCAGAAACAGAGATCACCACAAACAGAGATCCCTCAGAAAGAAAGATCACCACAAACAGATCCCTCAGAGAGAGAGAGATCACCACAAACAGAGATCCCTCAGAGAGAGAGATCACCACAAACAGAGATCCCTCAGAAAGAGAGATCACCACAAACAGAGATCCCTCAGAAACAGATCGCCACAAACAGAGATCCCTTAGAGAGAGAGAGATCACCACAAACAGAGATCCATCAGAGAGAGAGATCACCACAAACAGAGATCCCTCAGAGAAAGAGATCACCACAAACAGATCCCTCAGAAAGAGAGATCACCACAAACAGAGATCCCTCAGAAAGAGAGATCACCACAAACAGAGATCCCTCAGAGAGAGATCACCACAAACAGAGATCCTTCAGAAAGAGAGATCACCACAAACAGAGATCCCTCAGAAACAGAGATCACCACAAACAGATCCTCAGAAACAGAGATCACCACAAACAGAGATCCCTCAGAAACAGAGATCACCACAAACAGAGATCCCTCAGAAAGAGAGATCTCCACAAACAGATCCCTCAGAGAGAGAGAGATCACCACAAACAGAGATCCCTCAGAAAGAGAGATCACCACAAACAGAGATCCCTCAGAGAGAGAGATCACCACAAACAGAGATCCCTCAGAGAGAGAGATCACCACAAACAGATCCCTCAGAAACAGAGATCACCACAAACAGAGATCCCTCAGAAAGAGAGATCACCACAAACAGAGATCCCTCAGAGAGAGAGATCACCACAAACAGAGATCCTTCAGAAAGAGAGATCACCACAAACAGAGATCCCTCAGAAACAGAGATCACCACAAACAGATCCTCAGAAACAGAGATCACCACAAACAGAGATCCCTCAGAAACAGAGATCACCACAAACAGATCCTTAGAAACAGAGATCACCACAAACAGAGATCCCTCAGAAACAGAGATCACCACAAACAGATCCCTCAGAAACAGAGATCACCACAAACAGAGATCCCTCAGAAACAGAGATCACCACAAACAGATCCTCAGAAACAGAGATCACCACAAACAGAGATCCCTCAGAAAGAAAGATCACCACAAACAGATCCCTCAGAGAGAGAGAGATCACCACAAACAGAGATCCCTCAGAGAGAGAGATCACCACAAACAGAGATCCCTCAGAAAGAGAGATCACCACAAACGGAGATCCCTCAGAAACAGATCGCCACAAACAGAGATCCCTTAGAGAGAGAGAGATCACCACAAACAGAGATCCATCAGAGAGAGAGAGATCACCACAAACAGAGATCCCTCAGAGAAAGAGATCACCACAAACAGATCCCTCAGAAAGAGAGATCACCACAAACAGAGATCCCTCAGAAAGAGAGATCACCACAAACAGAGATCCCTCAGAGAGAGATCACCACAAACAGAGATCCTTCAGAAAGAGAGATCACCACAAACAGAGATCCCTCAGAAACAGAGATCACCACAAACAGATCCTCAGAAACAGAGATCACCACAAACAGAGATCCCTCAGAAACAGAGATCACCACAAACAGAGATCCCTCAGAAAGAGAGATCTCCACAAACAGATCCCTCAGAGAGAGAGAGATCACCACAAACAGAGATCCCTCAGAAAGAGAGATCACCACAAACAGAGATCCCTCAGAGAGAGAGATCACCACAAACAGAGATCCCTCAGAGAGAGAGAGATCACCACAAACAGATCCCTCAGAAACAGAGATCACCACAAACAGAGATCCCTCAGAAAGAGAGATCACCACAAACAGAGATCCCTCAGAGAGAGAGATCACCACAAACAGAGATCCTTCAGAAAGAGAGATCACCACAAACAGAGATCCCTCAGAAACAGAGATCACCACAAACAGATCCTCAGAAACAGAGATCACCACAAACAGAGATCCCTCAGAAACAGAGATCACCACAAACAGATCCTTAGAAACAGAGATCACCACAAACAGAGATCCCTCAGAAACAGAGATCACCACAAACAGATCCCTCAGAAACAGAGATCACCACAAACAGAGATCCCTCAGAAAGAGTGATCGCCACAAACAGATCCTTCAGAGAGAGAGATCACCACAAACAGAGATCCCTCAGAGAGAGAGAGATCACCACAAACAGAGATCCCTCAGAAAGAGAGATCACCACAAACAGATCCCTCAGAAACAGAGATCACCACAAACAGAGATCCCTCAGAAAGAGAGATCACCACAAACAGAGATCCCTCAGAGAGAGAGAGATCACCACAAACAGAGATCCCTCAGAGAGAGAGAGATCGCCACAAACAGATCCCTCAGAAACAGAGATCACCACAAACAGAGATCCCTCAGAGAGAGAGATCACCACAAACAGAGATCCCTCAGAAAGAGAGATCACCACAAACAGAGATCCCTCAGAGAGAGAGATCACCACAAACAGAGATCCCTCATAGAGAGAGATCACCACAAACAGATCCCTCAGAAAGAGAGATCACCACAAACAGATCCCTCAGAAACAGTGATCACCACAAACAGAGATCCCTCAGAAAGAGAGATCACCACAAACAGAGATCCCTCAGAGAGAGAGATCACCACAAACAGATCCCTCAGAAAGAGAGATCACCACAAACAGAGATCCCTCAGAAAGAGAGATCCCCACAAACAGATCCCTCAGAAAGAGAGATCACGACAAACAGAGATCCCTCAGAGAGAGAGATCACCACAAACAGAGATCCTTCAGAAAGAGAGATCACCACAAACAGAGATCCCTCAGAGAGAGAGATCACCACAAACAGATCCCTCAGAAAGAGAGATCACCACAAACAGAGATCCCTCAGAAAGAGAGATCACCACAAACAGAGATCCCTCAGAGAGAGAGATCACCACAAACAGAGATCCCTCAGAAACAGAGATCACCACAAACAGAGATCCCTCAGAAAGAGTGATCGCCACAAACAGATCCCTCAGAGAGAGAGATCACCACAAACAGAGATCCCTCAGAGAGAGAGAGATCACCACAAACAGAGATCCCTCAGAAAGAGAGATCACCACAAACAGATCCCTCAGAAACAGAGATCACCACAAACAGAGATCCCTCAGAAAGAGAGATCACCACAAACAGAGATCCCTCAGAGAGAGAGAGAGATCACCACAAACAGAGATCCCTCAGAGAGAGAGATCACCAAAAACAGAGATCCTTCAGAAAGAGAGATCACGACAAACTGAGATCCCTCAGAAACAGAGATCGCCACAAACAGAGATCCCTCAGAAACAGAGATCACCACAAACAGATCCTCAGAAACAGAGATCACCACAAACAGAGATCCCTCAGAAAGAAAGATCACCACAAACAGATCCCTCAGAGAGAGAGAGATCACCACAAACAGAGATCCCTCAGAGAGAGAGATCACCACAAACAGAGATCCCTCAGAAAGAGAGATCACCACAAACAGAGATCCCTCAGAAACAGATCGCCACAAACAGAGATCCCTTAGAGAGAGAGAGATCACCACAAACAGAGATCCATCAGAGAGAGAGATCACCACAAACAGAGATCCCTCAGAGAAAGAGATCACCACAAACAGATCCCTCAGAAAGAGAGATCACCACAAACAGAGATCCCTCAGAAAGAGAGATCACCACAAACAGAGATCCCTCAGAGAGAGATCACCACAAACAGAGATCCTTCAGAAAGAGAGATCACCACAAACAGAGATCCCTCAGAAACAGAGATCACCACAAACAGATCCTCAGAAACAGAGATCACCACAAACAGAGATCCCTCAGAAACAGAGATCACCACAAACAGAGATCCCTCAGAAAGAGAGATCTCCACAAACAGATCCCTCAGAGAGAGAGAGATCACCACAAACAGAGATCCCTCAGAAAGAGAGATCACCACAAACAGAGATCCCTCAGAGAGAGAGATCACCACAAACAGAGATCCCTCAGAGAGAGAGATCACCACAAACAGATCCCTCAGAAACAGAGATCACCACAAACAGAGATCCCTCAGAAAGAGAGATCACCACAAACAGAGATCCCTCAGAGAGAGAGATCACCACAAACAGAGATCCTTCAGAAAGAGAGATCACCACAAACAGAGATCCCTCAGAAACAGAGATCACCACAAACAGATCCTCAGAAACAGAGATCACCACAAACAGAGATCCCTCAGAAACAGAGATCACCACAAACAGATCCTTAGAAACAGAGATCACCACAAACAGAGATCCCTCAGAAACAGAGATCACCACAAACAGATCCCTCAGAAACAGAGATCACCACAAACAGAGATCCCTCAGAAACAGAGATCACCACAAACAGATCCTCAGAAACAGAGATCACCACAAACAGATCCCTCAGAGAGAGAGAGATCACCACAAACAGAGATCCCTCAGAGAGAGAGATCACCACAAACAGAGATCCCTCAGAAAGAGAGATCACCACAAACAGAGATCCCTCAGAAACAGATCGCCACAAACAGAGATCCCTTAGAGAGAGAGAGATCACCACAAACAGAGATCCCTCAGAGAGAGAGATCACCACAAACAGAGATCCCTCAGAGAAAGAGATCACCACAAACAGATCCCTCAGAAAGATAGATCACCACAAACAGAGATCCCTCAGAAAGAGAGATCACCACAAACAGAGATCCCTCAGAGAGAGATCACCACAAACAGAGATCCTTCAGAAAGAGAGATCACCACAAACAGAGATCCCTCAGAAACAGATATCACCACAAACAGATCCTCAGAAACAGAGATCACCACAAACAGATCCTCAGAAACAGAGATCACCACAAACAGAGATCCCTCAGAAACAGAGATCACCACAAACAGAGATCCCTCAGAAAGAGAGATCACCACAAACAGATCCCTCAGAGAGAGAGATCACCACAAACAGAGATCCCTCAG
The DNA here is from genome assembly GCF_036365525.1 of Heterodontus francisci. Taxonomy (NCBI): domain Eukaryota; kingdom Metazoa; phylum Chordata; class Chondrichthyes; order Heterodontiformes; family Heterodontidae; genus Heterodontus; species Heterodontus francisci. The sequence continues at coordinate 215,030 of NW_027142055.1, forward strand.
AGAGAGAGATCACCACAAACAGATCCCTCAGAAACAGAGATCACCACAAACAGAGATCCCTCAGAAAGAGAGATCACCACAAACAGAGATCCCTCAGAGAGAGAGATCACCACAAACAGAGATCCTTCAGAAAGAGAGATCACCACAAACAGAGATCCCTCAGAAACAGAGATCACCACAAACAGATCCTCAGAAACAGAGATCACCACAAACAGAGATCCCTCAGAAAGAAAAATCACCACAAACAGATCCCTCAGAGAGAGAGTGATCACCACAAACAGAGATCCCTCAGAAACAGAGATCACCACAAACAGAGATCCCTCAGAAAGAGAGATCACCACAAACAGATCCCTCAGAGAGAGAGATCACCACAAACAGAGATCCCTCAGAGAGAGAGAGATCACCACAAACAGAGATCCCTCAGAAAGAGAGATCACCACAAACAGATCCCTCAGAAACAGAGATCACCACAAACAGAGATCCCTCAGAAAGAGAGATCACCACAAACAGAGATCCCTCAGAGAGAGAGAGATCACCACAAACAGAGATCCCTCAGAGAGAGAGATCACCACAAACAGATCCCTCAGAGAGAGAGATCACCACAAACAGAGATCCCTCAGAGAGAGAGATCACCACAAACAGAGATCCCTCAGAAACAGAGATAACCACAAACAGAGATCCCTCAGAAAGAGAGATCACCACAAACAGATCCCTCAGAGAGAGAGAGATCACCACAAACAGAGATCCCTCAGAAAGAGAGATCACCACAAACAGATCCCTCAGAAACAGAGATCACCACAAACAGAGATCCCTCAGAAAGAGAGATCACCACAAACAGAGATCCCTCAGAGAGAGAGAGATCACCACAAACAGAGATCCCTCAGAGAAAGAGAGATCACCACAAACAGATCCCTCAGAAACAGAGATCACCACAAACAGAGATCCCTCAGAGAGAGAGATCACCACAAACAGAGATCCCTCAGAAAGAGAGATCACCACAAACAGAGATCCCTCAGAAAGAGAGATCACCACAAATAGAGATCCCTCAGAGAGAGAGATCACCACACACAGAAATCCCTCAGAAAGAGAGATCACCACAAACAGAGATCCCTCAGACAGAGAGAGCACCACAAACAGAGATCCCTCAGAGAGAGAGAGATCACCACACACAGAGATCCCTCAGAAAGAGAGATCACCACAAACAGAGATCCCTCAGAAAGAGAGATCACCACAAACAGAGATCCCTCAGAGAGAGAGATCACCACAAACAGAGATCCCTCATAGAGAGAGATCACCACAAACAGATCCCTCAGAAAGAGAGATCACCACAAACAGATCCCTCAGAAACAGTGATCACCACAAACAGAGATCCCTCAGAAAGAGAGATCACCACAAACAGAGATCCCTCAGAGAGAGAGATCACCACAAACAGATCCCTCAGAAAGAGAGATCACCACAAACAGAGATCCCTCAGAAAGAGAGATCCCCACAAACAGATCCCTCAGAAAGAGAGATCACGACAAACAGAGATCCCTCAGAGAGAGAGATCACCACAAACAGAGATCCTTCAGAAAGAGAGATCACCACAAACAGAGATCCCTCAGAGAGAGAGATCACCACAAACAGAACCCTCAGAAAGAGAGATCACCACAAACAGAGATCCCTCAGAAAGAGAGATCACCACAAACAGAGATCCCTCAGAGAGAGAGATCACCACAAACAGAGATCCCTCAGAAACAGAGATCACCACAAACAGAGATCCCTCAGAAAGAGTGATCGCCACAAACAGATCCCTCAGAGAGAGAGATCACCACAAACAGAGATCCCTCAGAGAGAGAGAGATCACCACAAACAGAGATCCCTCAGAAAGAGAGATCACCACAAACAGATCCCTCAGAAACAGAGATCACCACAAACAGAGATCCCTCAGAAAGAGAGATCACCACAAACAGAGATCCCTCAGAGAGAGAGAGAGATCACCACAAACAGAGATCCCTCAGAGAGAGAGATCACCAAAAACAGAGATCCTTCAGAAAGAGAGATCACGACAAACAGAGATCCCTCAGAAACAGAGATCACCACAAACAGAGATCCCTCAGAAACAGAGATCACCACAAACAGATCCTCAGAAACAGAGATCACCACAAACAGAGATCCCTCAGAAAGAAAGATCACCACAAACAGATCCCTCAGAGAGAGAGAGATCACCACAAACAGAGATCCCTCAGAGAGAGAGATCACCACAAACAGAGATCCCTCAGAAAGAGAGATCACCACAAACAGAGATCCCTCAGAAACAGATCGCCACAAACAGAGATCCCTTAGAGAGAGAGAGATCACCACAAACAGAGATCCATCAGAGAGAGAGATCACCACAAACAGAGATCCCTCAGAGAAAGAGATCACCACAAACAGATCCCTCAGAAAGAGAGATCACCACAAACAGAGATCCCTCAGAAAGAGAGATCACCACAAACAGAGATCCCTCAGAGAGAGATCACCACAAACAGAGATCCTTCAGAAAGAGAGATCACCACAAACAGAGATCCCTCAGAAACAGAGATCACCACAAACAGATCCTCAGAAACAGAGATCACCACAAACAGAGATCCCTCAGAAACAGAGATCACCACAAACAGAGATCCCTCAGAAAGAGAGATCTCCACAAACAGATCCCTCAGAGAGAGAGAGATCACCACAAACAGAGATCCCTCAGAAAGAGAGATCACCACAAACAGAGATCCCTCAGAGAGAGAGATCACCACAAACAGAGATCCCTCAGAGAGAGAGATCACCACAAACAGATCCCTCAGAAACAGAGATCACCACAAACAGAGATCCCTCAGAAAGAGAGATCACCACAAACAGAGATCCCTCAGAGAGAGAGATCACCACAAACAGAGATCCTTCAGAAAGAGAGATCACCACAAACAGAGATCCCTCAGAAACAGAGATCACCACAAACAGATCCTCAGAAACAGAGATCACCACAAACAGAGATCCCTCAGAAACAGAGATCACCACAAACAGAGATCCCTCAGAAAGAGAGATCTCCACAAACAGATCCCTCAGAGAGAGAGAGATCACCACAAACAGAGATCCCTCAGAAAGAGAGATCACCACAAACAGAGATCCCTCAGAGAGAGAGATCACCACAAACAGAGATCCCTCAGAGAGAGAGATCACCACAAACAGATCCCTCAGAAACAGAGATCACCACAAACAGAGATCCCTCAGAAAGAGAGATCACCACAAACAGAGATCCCTCAGAGAGAGAGATCACCACAAACAGAGATCCTTCAGAAAGAGAGATCACCACAAACAGAGATCCCTCAGAAACAGAGATCACCACAAACAGATCCTCAGAAACAGAGATCACCACAAACAGAGATCCCTCAGAAACAGAGATCACCACAAACAGATCCTTAGAAACAGAGATCACCACAAACAGAGATCCCTCAGAAACAGAGATCACCACAAACAGATCCCTCAGAAACAGAGATCACCACAAACAGAGATCCCTCAGAAACAGAGATCACCACAAACAGATCCTCAGAAACAGAGATCACCACAAACAGAGATCCCTCAGAAAGAAAGATCACCACAAACAGATCCCTCAGAGAGAGAGAGATCACCACAAACAGAGATCCCTCAGAGAGAGAGATCACCACAAACAGAGATCCCTCAGAAAGAGAGATCACCACAAACGGAGATCCCTCAGAAACAGATCGCCACAAACAGAGATCCCTTAGAGAGAGAGAGATCACCACAAACAGAGATCCATCAGAGAGAGAGATCACCACAAACAGAGATCCCTCAGAGAAAGAGATCACCACAAACAGATCCCTCAGAAAGAGAGATCACCACAAACAGAGATCCCTCAGAAAGAGAGATCACCACAAACAGAGATCCCTCAGAGAGAGATCACCACAAACAGAGATCCTTCAGAAAGAGAGATCACCACAAACAGAGATCCCTCAGAAACAGAGATCACCACAAACAGATCCTCAGAAACAGAGATCACCACAAACAGAGATCCCTCAGAAACAGAGATCACCACAAACAGAGATCCCTCAGAAAGAGAGATCTCCACAAACAGATCCCTCAGAGAGAGAGAGATCACCACAAACAGAGATCCCTCAGAAAGAGAGATCACCACAAACAGAGATCCCTCAGAGAGAGAGATCACCACAAACAGAGATCCCTCAGAGAGAGAGATCACCACAAACAGATCCCTCAGAAACAGAGATCACCACAAACAGAGATCCCTCAGAAAGAGAGATCACCACAAACAGAGATCCCTCAGAGAGAGAGATCACCACAAACAGAGATCCTTCAGAAAGAGAGATCACCACAAACAGAGATCCCTCAGAAACAGAGATCACCACAAACAGATCCTCAGAAACAGAGATCACCACAAACAGAGATCCCTCAGAAACAGAGATCACCACAAACAGATCCTTAGAAACAGAGATCACCACAAACAGAGATCCCTCAGAAACAGAGATCACCACAAACAGATCCCTCAGAAACAGAGATCACCACAAACAGAGATCCCTCAGAAAGAGTGATCGCCACAAACAGATCCTTCAGAGAGAGAGATCACCACAAACAGAGATCCCTCAGAGAGAGAGAGATCACCACAAACAGAGATCCCTCAGAAAGAGAGATCACCACAAACAGATCCCTCAGAAACAGAGATCACCACAAACAGAGATCCCTCAGAAAGAGAGATCACCACAAACAGAGATCCCTCAGAGAGAGAGAGATCACCACAAACAGAGATCCCTCAGAGAGAGAGAGATCGCCACAAACAGATCCCTCAGAAACAGAGATCACCACAAACAGAGATCCCTCAGAGAGAGAGATCACCACAAACAGAGATCCCTCAGAAACAGAGATCACCACAAACAGAGATCCCTCAGAGAGAGAGATCACCACAAACAGAGATCCCTCATAGAGAGAGATCACCACAAACAGATCCCTCAGAAAGAGAGATCACCACAAACAGATCCCTCAGAAACAGTGATCACCACAAACAGAGATCCCTCAGAAAGAGAGATCACCACAAACAGAGATCCCTCAGAGAGAGAGATCACCACAAACAGATCCCTCAGAAAGAGAGATCACCACAAACAGAGATCCCTCAGAAAGAGAGATCCCCACAAACAGATCCCTCAGAAAGAGAGATCACGACAAACAGAGATCCCTCAGAGAGAGAGATCACCACAAACAGAGATCCTTCAGAAAGAGAGATCACCACAAACAGAGATCCCTCAGAGAGAGAGATCACCACAAACAGATCCCTCAGAAAGAGAGATCACCACAAACAGAGATCCCTCAGAAAGAGAGATCACCACAAACAGAGATCCCTCAGAGAGAGAGATCACCACAAACAGAGATCCCTCAGAAACAGAGATCACCACAAACAGAGATCCCTCAGAAAGAGTGATCGCCACAAACAGATCCCTCAGAGAGAGAGATCACCACACACAGAGATCCCTCAGAGAGAGAGAGATCACCACAAACAGAGATCCCTCAGAAAGAGAGATCACCACAAACAGATCCCTCAGAAACAGAGATCACCACAAACAGAGATCCCTCAGAAAGAGAGATCACCACAAACAGAGATCCCTCAGAGAGAGAGAGAGATCACCACAAACAGAGATCACTCAGAGAGAGAGAGATCACCAAAAACAGAGATCCTTCAGAAAGAGAGATCACGACAAACAGAGATCCCTCAGAAACAGAGATCACCACAAACAGAGATCCCTCAGAAACAGAGATCACCACAAACAGATCCTCAGAAACAGAGATCACCACAAACAGAGATCCCTCAGAAAGAAAGATCACCACAAACAGATCCCTCAGAGAGAGAGATCACCACAAACAGAGATCCCTCAGAGAGAGAGATCACCACAAACAGAGATCCCTCAGAAAGAGAGATCACCACAAACAGAGATCCCTCAGAAACAGATCGCCACAAACAGAGATCCCTTAGAGAGAGAGAGATCACCACAAACAGAGATCCATCAGAGAGAGAGAGATCACCACAAACAGAGATCCCTCAGAGAAAGAGATCACCACAAACAGATCCCTCAGAAAGAGAGATCACCACAAACAGAGATCCCTCAGAAAGAGAGATCACCACAAACAGAGATCCCTCAGAGAGAGATCACCACAAACAGAGATCCTTCAGAAAGAGAGATCACCACAAACAGAGATCCCTCAGAAACAGAGATCACCACAAACAGATCCTCAGAAACAGAGATCACCACAAACAGAGATCCCTCAGAAACAGAGATCACCACAAACAGAGATCCCTCAGAAAGAGAGATCTCCACAAACAGATCCCTCAGAGAGAGAGAGATCACCACAAACAGAGATCCCTCAGAAAGAGAGATCACCACAAACAGAGATCCCTCAGAGAGAGAGATCACCACAAACAGAGATCCCTCAGAGAGAGAGATCACCACAAACAGATCCCTCAGAAACAGAGATCACCACAAACAGAGATCCCTCAGAAAGAGAGATCACCACAAACAGAGATCCCTCAGAGAGAGAGATCACCACAAACAGAGATCCTTCAGAAAGAGAGATCACCACAAACAGAGATCCCTCAGAAACAGAGATCACCACAAACAGATCCTCAGAAACAGAGATCACCACAAACAGAGATCCCTCAGAAACAGAGATCACCACAAACAGATCCTTAGAAACAGAGATCACCACAAACAGAGATCCCTCAGAAACAGAGATCACCACAAACAGATCCCTCAGAAACAGAGATCACCACAAACAGAGATCCCTCAGAAACAGAGATCACCACAAACAGATCCTCAGAAACAGAGATCACCACAAACAGAGATCCCTCAGAAAGAAAGATCACCACAAACAGATCCCTCAGAGAGAGAGAGATCACCACAAACAGAGATCCCTCAGAGAGAGAGATCACCACAAACAGAGATCCCTCAGAAAGAGAGATCACCACAAACAGAGATCCCTCAGAAACAGATCACCACAAACAGAGATCCCTTAGAGAGAGAGAGATCACCACAAACAGAGATCCATCAGAGAGAGAGAGATCACCACAAACAGAGATCCCTCAGAAACAGAGATCACCACAAACAGATCCTCAGAAACAGAGATCACCACAAACAGAGATCCCTCAGAAACAGAGATCACCACAAACAGATCCTTAGAAACAGAGATCACCACAAACAGAGATCCCTCAGAAACAGAGATCACCACAAACAGATCCCTCAGAAACAGAGATCACCACAAACAGAGATCCCTCAGAAAGAGTGATCGCCACAAACAGATCCTTCAGAGAGAGAGATCACCACAAACAGAGATCCCTCAGAGAGAGAGATCACCACAAACAGAGATCCCTCAGAAAGAGAGATCACCACAAACAGATCCCTCAGAAACAGAGATCACCACAAACAGAGATCCCTCAGAAAGAGAGATCACCACAAACAGAGATCCCTCAGAGAGAGAGAGATCACCACAAACAGAGATCCCTCAGAGAGAGAGAGATCGCCACAAACAGATCCCTCAGAAACAGAGATCACCACAAACAGAGATCCCTCAGAGAGAGAGATCACCACAAACAGAGATCCCTCAGAGAGAGAGATCACCACAAACAGATCCCTCAGAGAGAGAGATCACCACAAACAGAGATCCCTCAGAGAGAGAGATCACCACAAACAGAGATCCCTCAGAAACAGAGATCACCACAAACAGAGATCCCTCAGAAAGAGAGATCACCACAAACAGATCCCTCAGAGAGAGAGATCACCACAAACAGAGATCCCTCAGAAAGAGAGATCACCACAAACAGATCCCTCAGAAACAGAGATCACCACAAACAGAGATCCCTCAGAAAGAGAGATCACCACAAACAGAGATCCCTCAGAGAGAGAGAGATCACCACAAACAGAGATCCCTCAGAGAAAGAGAGATCACCACAAACAGATCCCTCAGAAACAGAGATCACCACAAACAGAGATCCCTCAGAGAGAGAGATCACCACAAACAGAGATCCCTCAGAGAGAGAGATCACCACAAACAGAGATCCCTCAGAAAGAGAGATCACCACAAACAGAGATCCCTCAGAAAGAGAGATCACCACAAACAGAGATCCCTCAGAGAGAGAGATCACCACACACAGAAATCCCTCAGAAAGAGAGATCACCACAAACAGAGATCCCTCAGAGAGAGAGATCACCACACACAGAGATCCCTCAGAAAGAGAGATCACCACAAACAGAGATCCCTCAGAAAGAGAGATCACCACAAACAGAGATCCCTCAGAGAGAGAGATCACCACAAACAGAGATCCCTCAGAAAGAGAGATCACCACAAACAGATCCCTCAGAAACAGTGATCACCACAAACAGAGATCCCTCAGAAATAGAGATCACCACAAACAGAGATCCCTCAGAGAGAGAGATCACCACAAACAGATCCCTCAGAAAGAGAGATCACCACAAACAGAGATCCCTCAGAAAGAGAGATCCCCACAAACAGATCCCTCAGAAAGAGAGATCACGACAAACAGAGATCCCTCAGAGAGAGAGATCACCACAAACAGAGATCCTTCAGAAAGAGAGATCACCACAAACAGAGATCCCTCAGAGAGAGAGATCACCACAAACAGATCCGTCAGAAAGAGAGATCACCACAAACAGAGATCCCTCAGAAAGAGAGATCACCACAAACAGAGATCCCTCAGAGAGAGAGATCACCACAAACAGAGATCCCTCAGAAACAGAGATCACCACAAACAGAGATCCCTCAGAAAGAGTGATCGCCACAAACAGATCCCTCAGAGAGAGAGATCACCACAAACAGAGATCCCTCAGAGAGAGAGAGATCACCACAAACAGAGATCCCTCAGAAAGAGAGATCACCACAAACAGATCCCTCAGAAACAGAGATCACCACAAACAGAGATCCCTCAGAAAGAGAGATCACCACAAACAGAGATCCCTCAGAGAGAGAGAGAGATCACCACAAACAGAGATCCCTCAGAGAGAGAGATCACCAAAAACAGAGATCCTTCAGAAAGAGAGATCACGACAAACAGAGATCCCTCAGAAACAGAGATCACCACAAACAGAGATCCCTCAGAAACAGAGATCACCACAAACAGATCCTCAGAAACAGAGATCACCACAAACAGAGATCCCTCAGAAAGAAAGATCACCACAAACAGATCCCTCAGAGAGAGAGAGATCACCACAAACAGAGATCCCTCAGAGAGAGAGATCACCACAAACAGAGATCCCTCAGAAAGAGAGATCACCACAAACAGAGATCCCTCAGAAACAGATCGCCACAAACAGAGATCCCTTAGAGAGAGAGAGATCACCACAAACAGAGATCCCTCAGAGAGAGAGATCACCACAAACAGAGATCCCTCAGAGAAAGAGATCACCACAAACAGATCCCTCAGAAAGAGAGATCACCACAAACAGAGATCCCTCAGAAAGAGAGATCACCACAAACAGAGATCCCTCAGAGAGAGATCACCACAAACAGAGATCCTTCAGAAAGAGAGATCACCACAAACAGAGATCCCTCAGAAACAGAGATCACCACAAACAGATCCTCAGAAACAGAGATCACCACAAACAGAGATCCCTCAGAAACAGAGATCACCACAAACAGAGATCCCTCAGAAAGAGAGATCTCCACAAACAGATCCCTCAGAGAGAGAGATCACCACAAACAGAGATCCCTCAGAAAGAGAGATCACCACAAACAGAGATCCCTCAGAGAGAGAGATCACCACAAACAGAGATCCCTCAGAGAGAGAGATCACCACAAACAGATCCCTCAGAAACAGAGATCACCACAAACAGAGATCCCTCAGAAAGAGAGATCACCACAAACAGAGATCCCTCAGAGAGAGAGATCACCACAAACAGAGATCCTTCAGAAAGAGAGATCACCACAAACAGAGATCCCTCAGAAACAGAGATCACCACAAACAGATCCTCAGAAACAGAGATCACCACAAACAGAGATCCCTCAGAAACAGAGATCACCACAAACAGATCCTTAGAAACAGAGATCACCACAAACAGAGATCCCTCAGAAACAGAGATCACCACAAACAGATCCCTCAGAAACAGAGATCACCACAAACAGAGATCCCTCAGAAAGAGTGATCGCCAGAAACAGATCCCTCAGAGAGAGAGATCACCACAAACAGAGATCCCTCAGAGAGAGAGATCACCACAAACAGAGATCCCTCAGAAAGAGAGATCACCACAAACTGATCCCTCATAAACAGAGATCACCACAAACAGAGATCCCTCAGAAAGAGAGATCACCACAAACAGAGATCCCTCAGAGAGAGAGAGAGAGATCACCACAAACAGAGATCCCTCAGAGAGAGAGATCACCACAAACAGAGATCGTTCAGAAAGAGAGATCACGACAAACAGAGATCCCTCAGAAACAGAGATCACCACAAACAGAGATCCCTCAGAAACAGAGATCACCACAAACAGATCCTCAGAAACAGAGATCTCCACAAACAGAGATCCCTCAGAAAGAAAGATCACCACAAACAGATCCCTCAGAGAGAGAGAGATCACCACAAACAGAGATCCCTCAGAGAGAGAGATCACCACAAACAGAGATCCCTCAGAAAGAGAGATCACCACAAACAGAGATCCCTCAGAAAGAGAGATCACCACAAACAGAGATCCCTCAGAAACTGATCGCCACAAACAGAGATCCCTTATAGAGAGAGAGATCACCACAAACAGAGATCCCTCAGAGAGTGAGATCACCACAAACAGAGATCCCTCAGAGAAAGAGATCACCACAAACAGATCCCTCAGAAAGAGAGATCACCACAAACAGAGATCCCTCAGAAAGAGAGATCACCACAAACAGAGATCCCTCAGAGAGAGATCACCACAAACAGAGATCCCTCAGAGAGAGAGATCACCACAAACAGAGATCCCTCAGAAAGAGAGATCACCACAAACAGAGATCCCTCAGAGAGAGATCACCACAAACAGAGATCCTTCAGAAAGAGAGATCACCACAAACAGAGATCCCTCAGAAACAGTGATCACCACAAACAGATCCTCAGAAACAGAGATCACCACAAACAGAGATCCCTCAGAAACAGAGATCACCACAAACAGAGATCCCTCAGAAAGAGAGATCACCACAAACAGATCCCTCAGAGAGAGAGATCACCACAAACAGAGATCCCTCAGAAAGAGAGATCACCACAAACAGAGATCCCTCAGAGAGAGAGATCACCACAAACAGAGATCCCTCAGAGAGAGAGATCACCACAAACAGATCCCTCAGAAACAGAGATCACCACAAACAGAGATCCCTCAGAAAGAGAGATCACCACAAACAGAGATCCCTCAGAGAGAGAGATCACCACAAACAGAGATCCCTCAGAAAGAGAGATCACCACAAACAGAGATCCCTCAGAGAGAGATCACCACAAACAGAGATCCTTCAGAAAGAGAGATCACCACAAACAGAGATCCCTCAGAAACAGAGATCACCACAAACAGATCCTCAGAAACAGAGATCACCACAAACAGAGATCCCTCAGAAACAGAGATCACCACAAACAGAGATCCCTCAGAAAGAGAGATCACCACAAACAGATCCCTCAGAGAGAGAGATCACCACAAACAGAGATCCCTCAGAAAGAGAGATCACCACAAACAGAGATCCCTCAGAGAGAGAGATCACCACAAACAGAGATCCCTCAGAGAGAGAGATCACCACAAACAGATCCCTCAGAAACAGAGATCACCACAAACAGAGATCCCTCAGAAAGAGAGATCACCACAAACAGAGATCCCTCAGAGAGAGAGATCACCACAAACAGAGATCCCTCAGAAACAGAGATCACCACAAACAGAGATCCCTCAGAAACAGAGATCACCACAAACAGATCCTCAGAAACAGAGATCACCACAAACAGAGATCCCTCAGAAACAGAGATCACCACAAACAGAGATCCCTCAGAAAGAGAGATCACCACAAACAGATCCCTCAGAGAGAGAGAGATCACCACAAACAGAGATCCCTCAGAAAGAGAGATCACCACAAACAGAGATCCCTCAGAAAGAGAGATAACCACAAACAGAGATCCCTCAGAAAGAGAGATCACCACAGAGATCCCTCAGAGAGAGAGATCACCACAAACAGAGATCACCACAAACAGATCCCTCAGAAACAGAGATCACCACAAACAGAGATCCCTCAGAAAGAGAGATCACCACAAACAGATCCCTCAGAGAGAGAGATCACCCCAAACAGAGATCCCTCAGAGTGAGAGATCACCACAAACAGAGATCCCTCAGAAACAGAGATCACCACAAACAGAGATCCCTCAGAAAGAGAGATCACCACAAACAGAGATCCCTCAGAGAGAGAGATCACCACAAACAGAGATCTTTCAGAAAGAGAGATCACCACAAACAGAGATCCCTCAGAAACAGAGATCACCACAAACAGAGATCCCTCAGAAACAGAGATCACCACAAACAGATCCTCAGAAACAGAGATCACCACAAACAGAGATCCCTCAGAAAGAGAGATCACCACAAACAGAGATCCCTCAGAGAGAGAGATCACCACAAACAGAGATCCCTCAGAAACAGAGATCACCACAAACACAGATCCCTCAGAAACAGATCACCACAAACAGAGATCCCTCAGAGAGATAGAGATCACCACAAACAGAGATCCCTCAGAGAGAGAGATCACCGCAAACAGAGATCCCTCAGACAGAGAGATCACCACAAACAGATCCCTCTGAGAGAGAGATCACCACAAACAGAGATCCCTCAGAGAGAGAGATCACCACAAACAGAGATCCCTCAGAAACAGAGATCACCACAAACAGAGATCCCTCAGAAACAGAGATCACCACAAACAGAGATCCCTCAGAGAGAGAGATCACCACAAACAGAGATCCCTCAGAGAGAGAGATCAACACAAACAGAGATCCCTCAGAAAGAGAGATCACCACAATCAGATCCCACAGAAAGAGAGATCACCACAAATAGATCCCACAGAAAGAGAGATCACCGCATACAGATCCCTCAGAAACAGAGATCACCACAAACAGAGATCCCTCAGAGAGAGCGATCACAAAACAGATCCCACAGAAAGAGAGATTACCACAAACAGATCCCACATAAAGAGAGATCGCCACAAACAGATCCCTCAGAAACAGAGATCACCACAAACAGAGATCCCTCAGAGAGAGAGATCACCACAAACAGATCCCACAGAAAAAGAGATCACCACAAACAGATCCCTCAGAAACAGAGATCACCACAAACAGAGATCCCTCAGAAAGAGAGATCACCACAAACAGATCCCTCAGAAACAGAGATCACCACAAACAGATCCCTCAGAGAGAGAGAGAGATCACCACAAACAGAGGTCCCTCAGAAAGAGAGATCACCACAAACAGATCCCTCAGAAAGAGAGATCACCACAAACAGATCCCACAGAAACAAAGATCACCACAAACAGAGATCCCTCAGAAAGAGAGATCACCACAAACAGAGATCCCTCAGAAAGACAGATCACCACAAACAGATCCCTCAGAAACAGAGATCACCACTAACAGATCCCTCAGAGAGAGATCACCACAAACAGAGATCCCTCAGAGAGAGAGATCACCACAAACAGAGATCCCTCAGAGAGAGATCACCACAAACAGTGATCCCTCAGAAACAGATCACCACAAACAGAGATCCCTCAGAGAGAGAGAGATCACCACAAACAGATCCCTCAGAGAGAGAGATCACCACAAACAGAGGTCCCTCAGAAAGAGAGATCACCACAAACAGATCCCTCAGAAAGAGAGATCACCACAAACAGATCCCGCAGAAACAAAGATCACCACAAACAGAGATCCCTCAGAAACAGAGATCACCACAAACAGATCCTCAGAAACAGAGATCACCACAAACAGATCCCTCAGAAACAGAGATCACCACAAACAGAGATCCCTCAGAAAGAGAGATCACCACAAACAGAGATCCCTCAGAGAGAGAGATCACCACAAACAGAGATCCTTCAGAAAGAGAGATCACCACAAACAGAGATCCCTCAGAAACAGAGATCACCACAAACAGAGATCCCTCAGAAACAGAGATCACCACAAACAGATCCTCAGAAACAGAGATCACCACAAACAGAGATCCCTCAGAAAGAGAGATCACCACAAACAGAGATCCCTCATAGAGAGAGATCACCACAAACAGAGATCCCTCAGAAACAGAGATCACCACAAACACAGATCCCTCAGAAACAGAGATCACCACAAACAGAGATCCCTCAGAAAGAGAGATCACCACAAACAGAGATCCCTCAGAGAGAGAGATCACCACAAACAGATCCCTCAGAAAGAGAGATCACCACAAACAGATCCCTCAGAAACAGAGTTCACCACAAACACAGATCCCTCAGAAACAGATCACCACAAACAGAGATCCCTCAGAGAGATAGAGATCACCACAAACAGAGATCCCTCAGAGAGAGAGATCACCGCAAACAGAGATCCCTCAGAGAGAGAGATCACCACAAACAGATCCCTCTGAGAGAGAGATCACCACAAACAGAGATCCCTCAGAGAGAGAGATCACCACAAACAGAGATCCCTCAGAAACAGAGATCACCACAAACAGAGATCCCTCAGAGAGAGAGATCACCACAAACAGAGATCCCTCAGAGAGAGAGATCAACACAAACAGAGATCCCTCAGAAAGAGAGATCACCACAAACAGAGATCCCTCAGAAAGAGAGATCACCACAAATAGATCCCTCAGAAACAGAGATCACCACAAACAGAGATCCCTCAGAGAGAGTGATCACAAAACAGATCCCACAGAAAGAGAGATCACCACAAACAGATCCCACATAAAGAGAGATCGCCACAAACAGATCCCACAGAAACAGAGATCACCACAAACAGAGATCCCTCAGAGAGAGAGAGATCACCACTAACAGATCCCACAGAAAGAGAGATCACCACAAACAGATCCCTCAGAAACAGAGATCACCACAAACAGAGATCCCTCAGAAAGAGAGATCACCACAAACAGATCCCTCAGAAACAGAGATCACCACAAACAGATCCCTCAGAGAGAGAGATCACCACAAACAGAGGTCCCTCAGAAAGAGAGATCACCACAAACAGATCCCTCAGAAAGAGAGATCACCACAAACAGATCCCACAGAAACAAAGATCACCACAAACAGAGATCCCTCAGAAAGAGAGATCACCACAAACAGAGATCCCTCAGAAAGACAGATCACCACAAACAGATCCCTCAGATACAGAGATCACCACTAACAGATCCCTCAGAGAGAAAGAGATCACCACAAACAGAGATCCCTCAGAGAGAGAGATCACCACAAACAGAGATCCCTCAGAGAGAGAGATCACCACAAACAGTGATCCCTCAGAAACAGATCACCACAAACAGAGATCCCTCAGAGAGAGATCACCACAAACAGATCCCTCAGAGAGAGAGATCACCACAAACAGAGGTCCCTCAGAAAGAGAGATCACCACAAACAGATCCCTCAGAAAGAGAGATCACCACAAACAGATCCCACAGAAACAAAGATCACCACAAACAGAGATCCCTCAGAAACAGAGATCACCACAAACAGATCCCTCAGAGAGAGAGATCACCACAAACAGAGATCCTCAGAAACAGAGATCACCACAAACAGATCCTCAGAAACAGAGATCACCACAAACAGAGATCCCTCCAAAAGAGAGATCACCACAAACAGAGATCCCTCAGAGAGAGAGATCACCACAAACAGAGATCCCTCAGAAAGAGAGATCACCACAAACAGATCCCTCAGAAAGAGAGATCACCACAAACAGAGATCCCTCAGAAAGAGAGATCACCACAAACAGAGATCCCTCAGAGAGAGAGATCACCACAAACAGAGATCCCTCAGAAAGAGAGATCACCACAAACAGAGATCCCTCAGAGAGAGATCACCACAAACAGAGTTCCCTCAGAAAGAGAGATCACCACAAACAGAGATCCCTCAGAAACAGATCACCACAAACAGAGATCCCTCAGAGAGAGAGATCACCACAAACAGGTCCCTCAGAGAGAGAGATCACCACAAACAGAGATTCCTCAGAGAGAGAGATCACCACAAACAGAGATCCCTCAGAAACAGAGATCACCACAAACAGAGATCCCTCAGAGAGAGAGATCACCACAAACAGAGATCCCTCAGAGAGAGAGATCAACACAAACAGAGATTCCTCAGAGAGAGAGATCACCACAAACAGGTCCCTCAGAGAGAGAGATCACCACAAACAGAGATTCCTCAGAGAGAGAGATCACCACAAACAGAGATCCCTCAGAAACAGAGATCACCACAAACAGAGATCCCTCAGAGAGAGAGATCACCACAAACAGAGATCCCTCAGAAACAGAGATCACCACAAACAGATCCCACAGAAAGAGAGATCACCACAAACAGATCCCTCAGAAACAGAGATCACCACAAACAGAGATCCCTCAGAGAGAGCGATCACAAAACAGATCCCACAGAAAGAGAGATCACCACAAACAGATCCCTCAGAGAGAGAGATCACCACAAACAGAGATCCCTCAGAGAGAGAGATCACCACAAACAGAGATCCCTCAGAAAGAGAGATCACCACAAACAGATCCCTCAGAAACAGAGATCACCACAAACAGAGATCCCTCAGAAAGAGAGATCACCACAAACAGAGATCCGTCAGAAACAGAGATCACCACAAACAGATCCTCAGAAACAGAGATCACCACAAACAGAGATCCCTCAGAGAGAGAGAGATCACCACAAACAGAGATCCCTCAGAAAGAGAGATCACCACAAACAGATCCCTCAGAAAGAGAGATCACCACAAACAGAGATCCCTCAGAAAGAGAGATCACCACAAACAGAGATCCCTCAGAAAGAGAGATCACCACAAACAGAGATCCCTCAGAGAGAGAGAGATCTCCACAAACAGAGATCCCTCAGAAAGAGAGATCACCACAAACAGAGATCCCTCAGAGAGAGATCACCACAAACAGAGATCCCTCAGAAAGAGAGATCACCACAAACAGAGATCCCTCAGAAACAGATCACCACAAACAGAGATCCCTCAGAGAGAGAGATCACCACAAACAGAGATCCCTCAGAGAGAGTTCACCACAAACAGATCCCTCAGAGAGAGAGATCACCACTAACAGAGATCCCTCAGAGAGAGAGATCACCACAAACAGAGATCCCTCAGAGAGAGAGATCACCACAAACAGAGATTCCTCAGAGAGAGAGATCACCACAAACAGATCCCTCAGAGAGAGAGATCACCACAAACAGAGATTCCTCAGAGAGAGAGATCACCACAAACAGAGATCCCTCAGAAACAGAGATCACCACAAACAGAGATCCCTCAGAGAGAGAGATCACCACAAACAGAGATCCCTCAGAAAGAGAGATCACCACAAACAGATCCCACAGAAAGAGAGATCACCACAAACAGATCCCTCAGAAACAGAGATAACCACAAACAGAGATCCCTCAGAGAGAGCGATCACAAAACAGATCCCACAGAAAGAGAGATCACCACAAACAGATCCCTCAGAAACAGAGATCACCACAAACAGAGATCCCTCAGAGAGAGAGATCACCACAAACAGATCCCACAGAAAGAGAGATCACCACAAACAGATCCCACAGAACGGGAGATCACCACAAACAGATCCCTCAGAAACAGAGATCACCACAAACAGAGATCCCTCAGAAAGAGAGATCACCACAAACAGATCCCACAGAAAGAGAGATCACCACAAACAGATCCCACAGAAAGAGAGATCACCACAAACAGAGATCCTTCAGAGAGAGAGATCACCACAAACAGAGATCCCTCAGAAAGAGAGATCACCACAAACAGAGATCCCTCAGAAAGAGAGGTCACCACAAACAGAGATCCCTCAGAGAGAGAGATCACCACAAACAGAGATCCCTCAGAGAGAGAGATCACCACAAACAGATCCCTCAGAAAGAGAGATCACCACAAACAGATCCCTCAGAAACAGAGATCACCACAAACAGAGATCCCTCAGAAAGAGAGATCACCACAAACAGAGATCCCTCAGAAAGAGAGATCCCCACAAACAGATCCCTCAGAAAGATAGATCACCACAAACAGAGATCCCTCAGAGAGAGAGAGATCACCACAAACAGAGATCCCTCAGAAACAGAGATCACCACAAACAGATCCCTCAGAAAGAGAGAGATCACCACAAACAGATCCCTCAGAAACAGAGATAACCACAAACAGAGATCCCTCTGAAAGAGAGATCACCACAAACAGATCACTCAGAGAGAGAGATCACCACAAACAGAGATCCCTCAGAGAGAGAGATCACCACAAACAGAGATCCCTCAGAAAGAGAGATCACCACAAACAGATCCCTCAGAAACAGAGATCACCACAAACAGAGATCCCTCAGAAAGAGAGATCACCACAAACAGAGATCCCTCAGAAACAGAGATCACCACAAACAGATCCTCAGAAACAGAGATCACCACAAACAGAGATCCCTCAGAGAGAGAGAGATAACCACAAACAGAGATCCCTCAGAAAGAGAGATCACCACAAACAGATCCCTCAGAAAGAGAGATCACCACAAACAGAGATCCCTCAGAAAGAGAGATCACCACAAACAGAGATCCCTCAGAAAGAGAGATCACCACAAACAGAGATCCCTCAGAGAGAGATCACCACAAACAGAGATCCCTCAGAAAGAGAGATCACCACAAACAGAGATCCCTCAGAAACAGATCACCACAAACAGAGATCCCTCAGAGAGAGAGATCACCACAAACAGAGATCCCTCAGAGAGAGAGATCACCACAAACAGATCCCTCAGAGAGAGAGATCACCACAAACAGAGATTCCTCAGAGAGAGAGATCACCACAAACAGAGATCCCTCAGAAACAGAGATCACCACAAACAGAGATCCCTCAGAGAGAGAGAGATCACCACAAACAGAGATCCCTCAGAGAGAGAGATCACCACAAACAGATCCCATAGAAAGAGAGATCACCACAAACAGATCCCTCAGAAACAGAGATAACCACAAACAGAGATCCCTCAGAGAGAGCGATCACAAAACAGATCCCACAGAAAGAGAGATCACCACAAACAGATCCCTCAGAAACAGTGATCACCACAAACAGAGATCCCTCAGAGAGAGAGATCACCACAAACAGAGATCCCTCAGAAACAGAGATCACCACAAACAGAGATCCCTCAGAGAGAGAGATCACCACAAACAGATCCCACAGAAAGAGAGATCACCACAAACAGATCCCACAGAACGGGAGATCACCACAAACGGATCCCTCAGAAACAGAGATCACCACAAACAGAGATCCCTCAGAAAGAGAGATCACCACAAACAGATCCCACAGAAAGAGAGATCACCACAAACAGATCCCACAGAAAGAGAGATCACCACAAACAGAGATCCTTCAGAGAGAGAGATCACCACAAACAGAGATCCCTCAGAAAGAGAGATCACCACAAACAGAGATCCCTCAGAAAGAGAGGTCACCACAAACAGAGATCCCTCAGAAAGAGAGATCACCACAAACAGAGATCCCTCAGAAAGAGAGATCACCACAAACAGAGATCCCTCAGAGAGAGAGATCACCACAAACAGATCCCTCAGAAAGAGAGATCACCACAAACAGATCCCTCAGAAACAGAGATCACCACAAACAGAGATCCCTCAGAAAGAGAGATCACCACAAACAGAGATCCCTCAGAAAGAGAGATCCCCACAAACAGATCCCTCAGAAAGATAGATCACCACAAACAGAGATCCCTCAGAGAGAGAGAGATCACCACAAACAGAGATCCCTCAGAGAGAGAGAGATCACCACAAACAGAGATCCC
This sequence comes from Heterodontus francisci, assembly GCF_036365525.1. Lineage (NCBI taxonomy): Eukaryota > Metazoa > Chordata > Chondrichthyes > Heterodontiformes > Heterodontidae > Heterodontus > Heterodontus francisci. The sequence continues at coordinate 235,024 of NW_027142055.1, forward strand.
TCAGAAACAGAGATCACCACAAACAGATCCCTCAGAAACAGAGATAACCACAAACAGAGATCCCTCTGAAAGAGAGATCACCACAAACAGATCCCTCAGAGAGAGAGATCACCACAAACAGAGATCCCTCAGAGAGAGAGATCACCACAAACAGAGATCCCTCAGAAAGAGAGATCACCACAAACAGATCCCTCAGAAACAGAGATCACCACAAACAGAGATCCCTCAGAAAGAGAGATCACCACAAACAGAGATCCCTCAGAAACAGAGATCACCACAAACAGATCCTCAGATACAGAGATCACCACAAACAGAGATCCCTCCAAAAGAGAGATCACCACAAACAGAGATCCCTCAGAGAGAGAGAGATCACCACAAACAGAGATCCCTCAGAAAGAGAGATCACCACAAACAGATCCCTCAGAAAGAGAGATCACCACAAACAGAGATCCCTCAGAAAGAGAGATCACCACAAACAGAGATCCCTCAGAAAGAGAGATCACCACAAACAGAGATCCCTCAGAGAGAGATCACCACAAACAGAGATCCCTCAGAAAGAGAGATCACCACAAACAGAGATCCCTCAGAAACAGATCACCACAAACAGAGATCCCTCTGAGAGAGAGATCACCACAAACAGAGATCCCTCAGAGAGAGAGATCACCACAAACAGATCCCTCAGAGAGAGAGATCACCACAAACAGCCATCCCTCAGAGAGAGAGATCACCACAAACAGAGATCCCTCAGAAACAGAGATCACCACAAACAGATCCCACAGAAAGAGAGATCACCACAAACAGATCCCACAGAAAGAGAGATCACCACAAACAGAGATCCCTCAGAAACAGAGATCACCACAAACAGATCCCACAGAAAGAGAGATCACCACAAACAGAGATCCCTCTGAGAGAGAGATCACCACAAACAGAGATCCCTCAGAGAGAGAGATCACCACAAACAGATCCCTCAGAGAGAGAGATCACCACAAACAGCCATCCCTCAGAGAGAGAGATCACCACAAACAGAGATCCCTCAGAAACAGAGATCACCACAAACAGATCCCACAGAAAGAGAGATCACCACAAACAGATCCCTCAGAAACAGAGATCACCACAAACAGAGATCCCTCAGAGAGAGATCACCACAAACAGATCCCACAGAAAGAGAGATCACCACAAACAGATCCCACAGAAAGAGAGATCACCACAAACAGATCCCTCAGAAACAGAGATCACCACAAACAGATCCCACAGAAAGATAGATCACCACAAACAGAGATCCCTCAGAGAGAGAAATCACCACAAACAGAGATCCCTCAGAAAGAGAGATCACCACAAACAGAGATCCCTCAGAGAGAGAGATCACCACAAACAGAGATCCCTCAGAAAGAGAGATCACCACAAACAGAGATCCCTCAGAAAGGGAGATCACCACAAACAGATCCCTCAGAAACAGAGATCACCACAAACAGATCCCTCAGAGAGAGAGATCACCACAAACAGAGGTCCCTCAGAAAGAGAGATCACCACAAACAGATCCCTCAGAAAGAGAGATCACCACAAACAGATCCTGCAGAAACAAAGATCACCACAAACAGAGATCCCCCAGAAAGAGAGATCACCACAAACAGAGATCCCTCAGAAAGAGAGATCACCACAAACAGATCCCTCAGAGAGAGATCACCACAAACAGAGATCCCTCAGAAAGAGAGATCACCACAAACAGATCCCTCAGAAAGAGAGATCACCACAAACAGAGATCCCTCAGAAAGAGAGATCACCACAAACAGAGATCCCTCAGAGAGAGAGATCACCACAAACAGAGATCCCTCAGAAAGAGAGATCACCACAAACAGAGATCCCTCAGAAAGAGAGATCACCACAGAGATCCCTCAGAGAGAGAGATCACCACAAACAGAGATCCCTCAGAAAGAGAGATCACCACAAACAGATCCCTTAGAAACAGAGATCACCACAAACAGAGATCCCTCAGAGAGAGAGATCACCACAAACAGATCCCTCAGAGAGAGAGATCACCACAAACAGATCCCTCAGAAAGAGAGATCACCACAAACAGAGATCCCTCAGAAAGAGAGATCACCACAGAGATCCCTCAGAGAGATCCCCACAAACAGATCCCTCAGAAAGAGAGATCCCCACAAACAGAGATCCCTCAGAAAGAGTGATCACCACAAACAGAGATCCCTCAGAAAGAGAGATCACCACAAACACAGATCCCTCAGAAAGAGAGATCCCACAAACAGAGATCCCCACAAACAGAGATCACTCACAAAGACATATCCCACTAACAGATATCCCTCAGAAAAAGAGATCCCCACAAGCAGAGATCCCTCAGAAACAGAGATCCCTCTGAAAGAGAGCTCCCTCAGAAACAGAGATCCCTCAGAAACAGAGATCCCTCTGAAAAAGAGCTCCCTCAGAAACAGAGATCCGCACAAACAGAGATACCTCAGAAACAGAGATCCCTCAGAAACAGATCCCTCTAACAGAGATCCCTCAGAAACTGAGATCCCTCATAAAGAGAGATCCCTCAGAAACATGGCTCCCTCAGAAACAGAGTTCCCCACAAACAGAGATCCCTCAGAAACAGAGATCCCTCAGAAAGAGAGATCCCTACAAACAGATCCCTCAGAAACAGAGATCCCTCAGAAACAGATCCGCACAAACAGAGATCCATCAGAAACAGAGTTCCCTCAGAAACAGAGATTCCCATAAACAGATCCCTTAGAAACAGATCTCCACAAACTGAGATCCCTCAGAAATGGAGATCCCTCAGAAAGAGATCCCTCAGAAACAGAGATCCCCACAAACAGAGATCCCCACAAACAGAAATCTTTCACAAAGACATATCCCACTAACAGAGATCCCTCAGAAAGAGAGATCCCCACAAACAGAGATCCCTGCAAACAGATCCCTCAGAATGAGAGATCCCCACAAACAGAGATCCCACAGAAACAGAGATCCCCACAAACAGAGATCCCTCAGAAACAGAGATCCCTCAGAAACAGAGATCCCTCAGAAAGAGAGATCCCCACAAACAGATCCCTCAGAAACAGAGATCCCTCAGAAACAGATCCGCACAAACAGAGATCCATCAGAAACAGAGTTCCCTCAGAAACAGAGATTCCCATAAACAGATCCCTTAGAAACAGATCTCCACAAACTGAGATCCCTCAGAAATGGAGATCCCTCAGAAAGAGATCCCTCAGAAACAGAGATCCCCACAAACAGAGATCCCCACAAACAGAAATCTTTCACAAAGACATATCCCACTAACAGAGATCCCTCAGAAAGAGAGATCCCCACAAACAGAGATCCCCACAAACAGATCCCTCAGAATGAGAGATCCCCACAAACAGAGATCCCTCAGAAACAGAGATCCCCACAGAGAGATCCTGCTGAAACAGAGATCCCTCAGAAACAGAAATCCCCACAGAGATCCCTCAGAAACAGAGATCCCCACAAACAGAGAAATCCTGCTGAAACAGAGATCCCCCAGAACAGGTTATACCCCAGAACAGGGAGATCCTCCAGAACAGGTTATACCCCAAAACAGGGAGATCCTGCAGAACAGGTTATACCCCCAGAACAGGCTATACCCCCAGAACAGGGTGATCCTCCAGAACAGGTTACACCCCCAAAACAGGGAGATCCTCCAAAACAGGTTATACCCCCAGAGCAGGGAGATCCCCCTGAACAGTTTACACCCCCAGAACAGGGAGATCCTCCAGAACAGGTTACACCCCCAAAACAGGGAGATGCTCCAAAACAGGTTATACCCCCAGAACAGGGAGATCCCCCAGAACAGGTTATACCCCCAGAACAGGGAGATCCCCCTGAACAGTTTACACCCCCAGAACAGGGAGATCCTCCAGAACAGGTTATACCCCCAGAACAGGGAGATCCTCCAGAACAGGTTACACCCCCAGGACAGGGAGATCCCCCAGAACAGGTTATACCCCCAGAACAGGGAGATCCCCCTGAACAGGTTATATTCCCAGACCAGTGTGATCCTCCAGAACAGGTTATACCCCCAAAACAGGGAGATCCTCGAGAACAGGGAATACCCCCAGAACAATTAGATCCCCCCTAACAGGGAGATCCTCGAGAACAGGGAGATCCCCCAGATCAGGGAGATCCCCCTGAACAGGGAGATCCCCAAAACAGGGAGATCCTCCAGAATAGTGAGATCCCCGAGAAAAGGTTATACCCCAGAACAGGGAGATCCCCAGAACAGGTTATACCCCCAAAACAGGGAGATCCCCCAGATCAGGTTATACCCCCAAAACAGGGAGATCCCCCAGAACAGGTTATACCCCCAAAACAGGGAGATCCCCCAGATCAGGTTATACCCCCAAAACAGGGAGATCCCCCAGATCAGGTTATACCCCCAAAACAGGGAGATCCCCCAGATCAGGTTATACCCCCAAAACAGGGAGATCCCCCAGATCAGGTTATACCCCCAGAACAGGGAGATCCTCCAGAACAGGTTATACCCCCAGAACAGGGAGATCCCCCAGAACAGGTTATACCCCCAAAACAGGGAGATCCTCCAGAACAGGTTATATTTCGCAGAATGCATGATAGAGTGGAGGCCCAAGACCAGGAGTGAGAGAGCGGAGAGAGACCGGGGGATAAATACAATGTCAGTGAATGCAGGAGAGTGTGAACGAGGCTGTGAGTGGAGCAGTCAGACAGAGCTCGGCTGCTGTCTCTCCTCCACCGCCAGGGGGCAGCAGCTGTTTCTGTCCTCCACCACCAGGGGACAGCAGCCACTGTCTGTTCTCCACCACCAGGGGGGCCGGAGCCACTGTCTATCCTCCACCGCCAGAGGGCAGCAGCCGCTGTCACTCCTCTACCGCCAGGGGGCAGCAGCCGCTGTCACTCCTCCACCACCAGGGGGGCCGGAGCCACTGTCTATCCTCCACCGCCAGAGGGCAGCAGCCGCTGTCACTCCTCCACCGCCAGGGGGCAGCAGCCGCTGTCACTCCTCCACCGCCAGGGGGCAGCAGCCGCTGTCACTCCTCTACCGCCAGGGGGCAGCAGCCGCTGTCACTCCTCCATCGCCAGGGGGCAGCAGCCGCTGTCACTCCTCCACCGCCAGGGGGCAGCACACGCTGTCACTCCTCCATCGCCAGGGGGCAGCAGCCGCTGTCACTCCTCCATCGCCAGGGGGCAGCAGCCGCTGTCACTCCTCCACCGCCAGGGGGCAGCACTCGCTGTCACTCCTCCATCGCCAGGGGGCAGCAGCCGCTGTCACCCCTCCATCGACAGGGGGCAGCAGCCACTGTCACCCCTCCATCGCCAGGGGGCAGCAGCCGCTGTCACCCCTCCATCGCCAGGGGAAAGCAGCCGCTGTCACTCCTCCATCGCCAGGGGGCAGCAGCCGCTGTCACTCCTCCACCGCCAGGGGACAGCACTCGCTGTCACTCCTCCACCGCCAGGGGGCAGCAGCCGCTGTCACTCCTCCATCGCCAGGGTGCAGCAGCCGCTGTCACTCCTCCATCGCCAGGGGGCAGCAGCCGCTGTCACTCCTCCACCGCCAGGGGGCAGCAGCCGCTGTCACTCCTCCATCGCCAGGGTGCAGCAGCCGCTGTCACTCCTCCACCGCCAGGGGGCAGCAGTGGCCGCTGTCACCCCTCCATCGCCAGGGGGCAGCAGCTGCTGTCACTCCTCCATCGCCAGGGGGCAGCAGTGGCCGCTGTCACCCCTCCATCGCCAGGGGGCAGCAGCCGCTGTCACTCCTCCATCGCCAGGGGGCAGCAGCCGCTGTCACTCCTCCACCGCCAGGGGGCAGCACTCGCTGTCACTCCTCCATCGCCAAGGGGCAGCAGCCGCTGTCACTCCTCCACCGCCAGGGGGCAGCACTCGCTGTCACTCCTCCATCGCTAGGGGGCAGCAGCCGCTGTCACCCCTCCACCGCCAGGGGGCAGTGGGCGCTGTCACTCCTCCATCACCAGGGGGCAGCAGTGGCCGCTGTCACTCCTCTCCTCCACCGCCAGGGGGCAGCATTGGCCGCTGTCACCCCTCCACCGCCAGGGGGCAGTGGCCGCTGTCACCCCTCCACCGCCAGGGGGCAGTGGCCGCTGTCACTCCTCCACCGCCAGGGGGCAGTGGCCGCTGTCACTCCTCTCCTCCACCGCCAGGGGGCAGCAGTGGCCGCTGTCACTCCTCTCCTCCACCGCCAGGGGGCAGCATTGGCCGCTGTCACCCCTCCACCGCCAGGGGGCAGCAGCCGCTGTCACTCCTCCACCGCCAGGGGGCAGTGGCCGCTGTCACTCCTCTCCTCCATCGCCAGGGGGCAGCAGTGGCCGCTGTCACTCCTCTCCTCCACCGCCAGGGGGCAGCATTGGCCGCTGTCACCCCTCCACCGCCAGGGGGCAGCAGCCGCTGTCACTCCTCCACCGCCAGGGGGCAGTGGCCGCTGTCACTCCTCTCCTCCATCGCCAGGGGGCAGCAGTGGCCGCTGTCACTCCTCTCCTCCACCGCCAGGGGGCAGCACTCGCTGTCACTCCTCCATCGCTAGGGGGCAGTGGCCGCTGTCACTCCTCCACCGCCAGGGGGCAGTGGCCGCTGTCACTCCTCCATCGCCAGGGGGCAGTGGCCGCTGTCACTCCTCCACCGCCAGGGGGCAGCAGTGGCCGCTGTCACTCCTCTCCTCCACCGCCAGGGGGCAGCAGTGGCCGCTGTCACTCCTCCATCGCCAGGGGGCAGCATTGGCCGCTGTCACTCCTCCATCGCCAGGGGGCAGCATTGGCCGCTGTCACTCCTCCACCGCCAGGGGGCAGTGGCCGCTGTCACTCCTCTCCTCCATCGCCAGGGGGCAGCAGTGGCCGCTGTCACTCCTCTCCTCCACCGCCAGGGGGCAGCACTCGCTGTCACTCCTCCATCGCTAGGGGACAGTGGCCGCTGTCACTCCTCCACCGCCAGGGGGCAGTGGCCGCTGTCACTCCTCCACCGCCAGGGGGCAGCAGTGGCCGCTGTCACTCCTCTCCTCCACCGCCAGGGGGCAGCAGTGGCCGCTGTCACTCCTACATCGCCAGGGGGCAGCATTGCCGCTGTCACTCCTCCATCGCCAGGGGGCAGCAGTGGCCGCTGTCACTCCTCCATCGCCAGGGGGCAGCATTGGCCGCTGTCACTCCTCCATCGCCAGGGGGCAGCAGTGGCCGCTCTTGCCTCCGGCCTGACCTTGTTGACCGGATGTGGTGGCGGGGCTGGAAGTGGCCGTTGTCATGGTGAAGCCGGGGCCTGAGTGACGGATTTGGTTCAGGATGAGTCCCGAGCGAGTGTTGCCCGATCCGGAGGATGAGCAGCCGCCGCCTCCACAGCCGGAGGTGGGCCCGGGAGCGGCTCTGTGGAGTAGTGAGGAGGAGGAGGAGGAGGCCGGGGGCAGCGGGGACCCAGGACCTGGGCCTGGCGGCGGACCTGGTTATCAATACCTGCCCCTGAATCAGGAGCCGGGCCAGGGGCAGAGCGATAATGGAGCCGCGGAACAAGACATCGGGGAGCGGCTGCAGGTGATTAACCTGGGTCGGGGGGAGAGGAGGAGGAGGGGGAAAGGAGGGGGGAGGGGAGGGGGTAGAGGGAGGGGAGGGGGAAAGGAGGGGGGAGAGGAGGGGAGAGAGGGAGGGGAGGGGGAAAGGAGGGGGGAGGGGAGGGGGTAGAGGGAGGGGAGGGGGAAAGGAGGGGGAGAGGAGGGGAGAGAGGGAGGGGAGGAGGGAGAGGAGGAGGGGAGAGGGGGGATGGGAGGAGGAGGGGAGGGGGGAGGGGAGAGGGAGGGAGGAGGGGAGGAGAGAGGGAGGGGAGGAGGGGAGGAGGAGGGGAGGGGAGGGGAAAGGAGGGGGAGAGGAGGGAGAGAGGGAGGGGAGGAGGAGGGAGGGGGGGATGGGAGGAGGAGGGGAGGGGGGAGGGGAGAGGGAGGGGAGGAGGGGAGGAGGAGGGGAGGGGAGGGGAGGAGGAGGGGAGGGGAGGGAGGGGGTAGAGGGAGGGGAGGGGAAAGGAGGGGAGGGGAGGAGGGGAGAGGGAGGGGAGGAGGAGGGGAGAGGGAGGGGGAGGAGGAGGGGAGGGGGGATGGGAGGAGGAGGGGAGGGGGGGAGGGGAGAGGGAGGGGAGGAGGAGGGAGGGGAGGAGGGAGAGGGAGGGGAGGGGAGAGGGAGGGGAGGGGAGAGGGGGGGGAGAGGGAGGGGAGGGGAGGGGAGGGGGGGTAGAGGGAGGGGAGGGGAGGGGGGGGTAGAGGGAGGGGAGGGAGGGGGAGGGAGGAGGGGGAAAGGAGGGGTAGAGGGAGGGGAGGGGAGGGGAGAGGAGGGGGTAGAGGAGGGGGGAGAGGGAGGGGAGGGGGAGAGGGAGGGGAGGGGGAGAGGAGGGGGTAGAGGGAGGGGAGGGGAGGGGAGAGGGAGGGGAGGGAGGGGGAGAGGGAGGGGAGGGGGAGAGGAGGGGGTAGAGGGAGGGGAGGGGAGGGGGAGAGGGAGGGGAGGGGGAAAGGAGGGGGTAGAGGAGGGGAGGGGGAAAGGAGGGGAGGGGAGGGGAAAGGAGGGGGGAGAGGGAGGGGAGGGGAGAGGGGGAAAGAGGGGGGAGAGGAGGGGAGGGGAGAGGGGGAAAGGAGGGGGGAGAGGGAGGGGAGGGGAGGGAGGGGGAGAGGGAGGGGAGGGGAGAGGGAGGGGAGGGGGAAAGGAGGGGGGAGAGGGAGGGGAGGGGGAAAGGAGGGGGGAGAGGGAGGGGAGGGGGAAAGGAGGGGGGAGAGGGAGGGGAGGGGAAGGAGGGGGTAGAGGGAGGGGAGGGGGAAAGGAGGGGAGGGGAGGGGGGAAAGGAGGGGAGGGGAAGGAGGGGAGGGGGAAAGGAGGGGAGGGGGAAAGGAGGGGAGGAGGAGGGGAGGGGGAAAGGGGAGGGGAAGGGAGGGGAGGGGGAAGGGAGGGGAGGGGGAAGGGAGGGGAGGAGGAGGGGAGGGGAAAGGAGGGGGAAAGGAGGGGAGGGGGAAAGGAGGGGGATAGGAGGGGAGGGGGAAAGGAGGGGAGGGGAGGGGAATGGAGGGGGGAGGGGAGGGGAGAGAGGGAGGGGAGGGGAGGGGGGAGAGGGAGGGGAGGGGAGGGGGGAGAGGGAGGGGAGGGGGAGGGGGAGAGGAGGGGAGGGGAGGGGGGAGAGGGAGGGGAGGGGGAGAGGGAGGGGTGGGGAGGGGGATGTGGGAGGGAGGGGGAGGAGGAGGGGAGGGGGGAGAGGGTGGGGAGGGGAGGGGGGTGAGGGTGGGGAGGGGAGGGTGGGGGGAGTGGGTGGGGGGAGGGGGGTAGGGAGGGGGAGGGGAGGGGGAGGAGGAGGGGAGTGGGGTGAGGGAGGGGAGGGGAGGGAGTGGGTGGGTGGAGGTGGGGTGGGGAGGGGGGGGGAGGGGGGGGAGGGGGGGAGGAGGAGGGGGAGGGGGAGGGGAGGGGGGAGAGGTGGGGGAGGGGGGTGGGAGAGGGAGGAGGGAGGGAGAGGGAGGGGAGGAGGAAAGGGGGGGGAGAGGGAGGGGAGGGGGAAAGGAGGGGAGGGGAAATTTTTTTTTTTTTAGAATTAGAATATTCCAGCGCAGTACAGGCCCTTCGGCCCTCGATGTTGCGCCGATCATCTGACCTACACTATTCCATTTACATCCATATGTCTATCCAATGACCACTTAAATGCCCTTAAAGTTGGCGAGTCTACTACTGTTGCAAGGCAGGGCGTTCCACGCCCTACTACTCTCTGCGTAAAGAAACTACCTCTGACATCTGTCCTATATCTTTCACCCCTCAACTTAAAGCTATGTCCCCTCGAGGGGAGGGAGGAGGAGGGGAGGGGGAAGGAGCGGGGAGGGGGGAGAGGGAGGGGAGGAGGAAAGGAGGGGAGGGGGAAAGAAGGGGGGAGAGGGAGGGGAGAGGGAGGGGAGGAGGAGAGGGAGGAGAGGGAGGGGGGGGAGAGGAGAGGGAGGGGAGGGGGGGAGAGGAGAGGGAGGGGGGAGAGGAGAGGGAGGGGGAGGGGGGAGAGGAGAGGGAGGGGGAGGAGGAGAGGGAGGGGGAGGGGGGAGAGGAGAGGGAGGGGAGGAGGAGAGGGAGAGGAGGGGGGAGAGGAGGGGGAGAGGAGGGGGGGGAGAGGGAGGGGGGGGAGAGGAAAGGAGGGGGGAGAGGGAGGGGAGGGGGAAAGGAGGGGGAGAGGAGGGGGAGGGGAGGGAGGGGAAGGAGGGGGGAGAGGGAGGGAGGGGGAAAGGAGGGGGGAGAGGGAGGGGAGGAGGAAAGGAGGGGGGAGAGGGAGGGGAGGGGAAAGGAGGGGGGAGTAGGGAGGA